>NC_037669.1:104479475-104484474 GCF_003255815.1 Theropithecus gelada
TATATATATATATACACACACACACATATATATATATATATATTTTTTTTTTTTTTGAGACGGAGTTTTGTTCATGTTGCCTAGGCTGGAGTGCAATGGTGCAATCTCAGCTCACTGTAACCTCTGCCTCCTGGGTTTAAGCGATTCTCCTGCCTCAGTCTGCCGAGTAGCTGGGATTACAGGCATGCGCCCAGCTAATTTTGTATTTTTAGTAGAAGTGGGGTTTCACCATGTTGGTCAGGCTGGTCTCGAACTCCTGACCTCAGGTGATCCACCCACCTCGGCCTCCCAAAGTGCTGGGATTACAGGCATGAGCCACTGTACCTGGCCCTGGTTAATATTTTTTTAGAAATTTAAAAACTTGTAAACATTTTTTACCACATTCGAGGCCGATTATAATATGATCATTACTTGCCTGATTTATTCACCCTGCAAATATTTATGGAATATCCTGTGATATAGGCCAGGTGCTATGTTGGGTTACTAACATTTGGGTTCCTCCATCACATTGGCTGGATACCTGTCCTGGATACTTTTTTGTGCTTCCAGCTCCATATTCACTTTCTCTGTTCTACTTAGTGCACTCAACAGTTGATCCTCATGGAGTCCTTCTCGTGCCCTCAGGTTGGGTCTAGGCAATGAGAGACATCAGCCAGAGACCCAAGGGCAAGAGAGATGACCCCTTTCACATCGCTACTGTCCCCAAGTTCTGGTCATCTCTCTTGCCCTTTTCTCCTTCCTCTTGTTGCTTACTTATTCCTTATTGCTGTCTTCCTTGTCCACTGTTTTTAAATTGTTCTCAGCTTCTCTGAAGGAGTGTGGCACCTGTTTCTTGTGGGACCCCAGTTAATACACCCCTGATAACCCTATAGGAGGGTCAGGGGTTATTCAGTGAGCTCTGTCTTTGCACACAGGGTTTCATAGTAAATTTCATAGTAAATTGTCTACTAGTAAATATGAACAGTCAAAGTTCATCACATGTTTGAGGAAAGCCTCCAACATGAAAGGCAAACCCAAAATAAACAAACTGATGGAAACAGAAACAGTCCAGAGAACTGAATAAAAAAAATTAAAAAGAATTAATATCCTCTGGGGCCGGGCACAGTGGCTTAATCCTGTAATCCCAGCACTTTGGGAGGTCGAGACTGGCTGATCACTTGATGTCAGAGTTTGAGACCAGTCTTGCCAACATAGTAAAACCCCATCTCTACTAAAAATACAAAAATTAGCCAGGTGTGATGGCAAGTGCCTACAATCCCAGCTACTTGGGAGGCTGAGGCAGGAGAAGCATTTGAACCCGGGAGGCAGAGGTTGCAGTAAGCCAAGATCTCGCCATTGTGCTCCAGCCTGGGTGACAGAGCAAGACTCTGAATTAATATCCTCTGAGATTAGAAAAGGTTTTGCATTCCAGATGCTATATCAGCCCAAAAAGAGGAGAAGAAGAGACAAGAGAAAGAGAGCAAGCAAGAAGGAGGAAAATAATTAGAAGATCAAGCCAGGGGAATTACAGAATGAGAAAGCAGATGGAGGTATTGAAATTATCTAAGAAAATAGTAATTTCTCTGAGTCCAAGGATATTAACTGAGCTTCCAAATTGAGAGGTCACTGAGTGCCCAATACATTGACAAATGAATTCCCACTTTATGCACATCACTGTGAAATTGCAGAACACTGGGTGCTGGTTTGGATATTTGTCCCCTGCAAACCTCGTGTTGAAATGTGATTCCCAATATTGGAGCCTAATTGGAGGTGTTTGGGTCATGGGAGCAGATCCCTCATGAACAGATTAATGCCCTCCCTCAGGGGTGAGTTCTCATCTATTAGTTCCTGAGAGCTGGTTGTTAAAATGAGCCTGGCACCTCCACCCTTCTCCTCTTGCTTCCTCTCTCTCTCCATGTGATCTCTGCACATGCCAGCTCCCCTTTACCTTCTATCATGGGTGGAAGCAGCCTGAGGCCCTCATCAGATGCAGATGCACAATCTTGAACTTCCCAGCCACTAGAATCATTAATCAAATAAACCTTTTTTTCTTCATAAATTAGAGAAAATAAAACAGAACCTTTTTTCATCCCTCCTAGGATGGTCATTATATGGAATCATTCACAATTAAAAAGCAGGTGAGTTGAATATTTTACTCTGACTTTATAAAATAAAAACCTAAACAAACTGAAGTACCTTCTATTTGAGTATAATTTGTGCTTTTGGCAGGGGGGTGGGGGGTGCTGGAGTAGGTGGGGTGGGTCATGGTCCTTGAAAAGGATTTTTATAGGAAAGTTTCTATTATTGTCCTGGGACCATGTTTGTGAATGACTCTTACATGCTATGCTATGCCCTGGGGATGTAGTGGTAAACAATAGCAGGTTTGAACATGTTGGATATACGATAAAATTTATGAAAGACATTATTAATAGGTTGGATTATGGCCTAAAGAGTTCAAGGATTTACCCCAGATCCTATAGCTGCTTAGGTAAGGATTTCAGGATTCAAACCTGAACGTGGCACCTGCCTGCACAGAGCTTACAGACTAGCAGGGGAGATCATTAAAGATCAATTATAATACCGTGTAATATGTGCTATTAGGGGAGGGGGAAAGGGATTGAGAGAATACAGGCTCCAGAGGAGGACTTAAATGGAGCATCTAACCCAGACTAGAGGGAGGCTTCCTGAAGGAAGTGGTAACAGAAGTGAGCCCTAAAGAACAGGCAAGAATTAGGAGAGGCATGTGGAGTGTGTTGCATGCAAAGTGGATTGCAAGTGCTTTATTCCAGAGGTGAGAGAGAAGGCAGTGAATTCAGAGAACTGAAATCAGTCTGACTGAGAACTGCAGGTCAATGTCACACATGAGGCTAGAGAAGTAAAATAGGTCTACAGGGCTGCACTTTCTTCTGGGAACAGGAGATTTTATGAAGTTAAGCAGTATGTTCAGAATTACATGCTGGGAAAGCGCTCTGGTTAATAGAGAGTGTGGAATAGGATAGAGAGACCACAGACAAGGGTACAATTAGTGGGCTTTAAAATAATCTAGGTAAAGGTTGATGATGACCTGTGCTAGAAGGGGTTATTCAGGTGGAGGGAATAAGGCAAATTTAAGAGATACTCAGAATATTAAAGGATACATTTTTAAAGAGTAAATAATAATTTATACACACATAAAATGAAAGTGTCAAAATTCTATTTAACTCATTAATTAATGAGGGAACCAGTACAATGTTATAAGAAAAATTCAAAGAACACACATATATGTAGGCAATCAAGAATGCCAAAATGCTAAAACGAATGTACAATTAGGGACAAAACCAGTCAATATCCTCTAGGCAATGATCGATTGTGGTCCACCAGACACAATTCATTTGCATTTCTTTTTTTTTTTTGAGACAGAGTCTTGCTCTGTTGCCCAGGCTGGAGTGCAATGGCACAGTCTCGGCTCACTGTAACTCCCACCTCCTGGGTTCAAGCAATTATCCTGCCTTAGTCTCCCGAGTAGCTGGGACTACAGGCATGTGCCACCATGCCTTGCTAATTTTTGTATTTTCAGTAGAGACGGGGTTTTACCACATTGGCCAGGCTGGTCTAGAACTACTGACCTCATGATCAGCCCACCTCGGCCTCCCAAAGTGCTAGGATTACAGGCAGGAGCCACTGCATCTGGCCTTCATTTGCATTTCTATGGTTAAGAATCTGTTGCGTTATTATCTATTTGCTACAATTTATAGAGTTATAAATATCTTAAAAACAAGGAAAGGCTCACAAAACTGATAATGGTGCCTTGGGCAAGGACACCCAGTCTTTTTTTCCCATTTCAAAGTCTTTCACTATTTTCCTTGACAAGATGATATCAACAGGATTTTTGGTGATTAACTGGATGTGGTGATGATGAGCAGGAAGGATTGAGAGAGAAAAGTCAAGTGACCATTTATTCAAAGAGGCTGAGGGGGCATTTAGCAAGACGTTGATGTTGGAACAGAAGGGTACCATGAGAAGGTTTTGGAGGCAAGGGAGTCTGAGATGTGGGGTCAGGGAAAGGATGCATGGAGAAATATAGGGTTGAGACTAAAAACTAGAGGGGCTTACATCTTGGGCAGTAATGAAGGAGAACGGGAATGTGATACAAGGTGATAGTAGCTGGCTACAAGGTTTGAAAAATTAATCAGATTTGAAAGATGATTCTGTTTAAAGGCAGAAAATGGAGAGAAGGCAAATGAGTGTGGAAAAAGCTTCTAAGAGGGAGAATGGAAAAAATCTGAGAGAGATTTAGGAGACAGAATTAATAGAGTGACTGGCCACTCCCAAAAATCTTATCCAACTGCCTCCCCAGTCTCTGGATGCCTAGTTGGCAATTCAAGTTTAATGAGACCAATTCAAGTTTAAGGAGCTCCTGACCTTCTCCTCCTCCCCACTGTCTCCCATATTTCAGTGAATCTCAACTTCATTCTTCCAGTTACTCAAGCCATAAAACTTCAGAGTCATTTTCAACTCTTCCCTTCTTAACCCTGATGTCTGCTCCAAAACCAAATCCTGCCAACTCTGCTTTTAAAACCTCCACAGAATCTAACCACTCTCCACAACCTCATTGCTACCACCCTGGTCTAAGCTACTATCATCTTGCCTATTTTATGACAACCGCCTCCTAACGGGTCTCCCTGCTTCAGTTCTTACCCCCTATAGTCCCTTCACAAAGCATAAGCTAAAATGATCCTTTTAACACCAAAGTCATGTCATTCCTCTGCTCAAAATCCTTTAATGCCTGCATGCTGTTGCAATCCTGCCATCCCAGCTACTTGGGAGGCTGAGGCGGGAAGATCACTTGAGCCCAGGAGTTTGAGGCTGTGTACTACGATGGCTCCTGTGAGAGTCACTATACTCCAACCCAGACAACACAGTGAGACCCTGTAGCTAAACACAAACACACTGAAAAAACCAAACCCTTTGATCACTTTTCTCTTTCAGGAAAAGCCAACATCTTTTTTTTTTTTTTTTTTTTTTTTTTTTTTTTTTTTTT
>NC_037669.1:104484569-104506860 GCF_003255815.1 Theropithecus gelada
TTTTTTTTTGAGGCGGAGTCTCGCTCTGTCGCCCAGGCTGGAGTGCAGTGGCGCGATCTCGGCTCACTGCAAGCTCCGCCTCCCGGGTTTACGCCATTCTCCTGCCTCAGCCTCCCAAGTAGCTGGGACTACAGGCGCCGCCACCACGCCCGGCTAATTTTTTTTGTATTTTTAGTAGAGACGGGGTTTCACCGTGTTAGCCAGGATGGTCTCGATCTCCTGACCTCGTGATCCACCCGTCTCGGCCTCCCAAAGTGCTGGGATTACAGGCTTGAGCCACCGCGCCCGGCCAAAGCCAACATCTTTACCATCACCCTAACGCTTAATAGAGTCATCCCTGACCCCATCGCCTCTTCTTCTCCTTTTAATATCATACTTGACTGTTGATTTTTGATAATTTATTTTGCTCTGCTTCCTGTTTTAGCCCTTGACTTTCTCCAGACAAATTCCTGTTCTCATAGAGCTTATATTCTAGTGTGGAAAGACAGGCAGAAATAGAAGAAATCAAGTAAGGAAGGGAGCCAGACATGGGCAGGGTGGAAGCAGAGTTGCAATTTCAAATATAGAGGTCTGGAAAGTCCTCATGGAAAAGGTAACATCTAACCAGAGACCTGAATGGCATGAGGAAGAAAGCAGTGGGTAACTGTATTAGCCCTTTCTCACCCTGCTGTGAAGAAATACCCAACACTGGGTAATTTATAAAGAAAAGAGGTTTAATTGACTCACAGTTTCACATGGCTAGGGAGGTCTCAGGAAACTTACAATCATGGCAGGAAACACCACTTCACAGGGTGGCAGCAGAAAGAACGAGTGCCCAGTGAAGGGGGAAGACCCTTGTAAAACCACCAGATCTCGTGAGAACTAACTCACTATTGATATGAACAGGACACAGGGAAATACTGGTTAGAAGAGGGCAGTTCCTGGCAAAGGCCCCACCCTCAAACCTGGATACCTGCTGCCCTAAGTGAGAAATAAGCATTCCTGTTTTTGCACCCCAAAAGTTGCCTTTTGGCCTGCCATGCCCCCTATCCTGTACCCATATAAGCCCCAAACCCCAGGCTCCAGAAGCAGACTAGGAGACGAGGAGACAGACAACAGAATGGTGCAGCAGAGGAGAGAAGAGAAGGAATGTCAGGAGGAGTTTGGCTGGGGATGTTCGGAGAATTGGCCAAACTCCAGGGGAAGATCATATTCCTACTCCATCCCCTATCTAGCTCCCCATCCATCCCACTGAGAGCCACTTTCACCACTCAATAAAACCCCTGCATTCATCCTTCAAGTCCATGTGTGACCGATTCTTCTGGGATGCTGGATGAAGTTTGGGATACAGAAAACTGTCACACTAGCCCCCTCCTTTGCAAAAAGGCAGAGGATTCACTGAGCTGGTTAACCCTTAAACCACCTGCGGATGGCAAGGCTAAAAGAGTGCACTGTAATACATGCACACTTGGGCTTTGAAAGTTATAGACACCCACCCTTAGATGCTGCCATAGGGCGGGAGCCCAAAAGCACTTGCCCCCCAGTTCATGCACCTGCCTGTATGCATGCTCCCCCTCCCTTAAAGGGTTTGAGCTTGCAGTGGCAGAACAGAGAGCCATACCCCCATCGCACATCCTGTGGCAGGGGACCAGGGAACTCTCCTGTTTCACTATCATAAGAACAGGATGGGGGAACCACCCCCAATATTCATTTATCTCCACCTGGTGACTCCTATGACATGTGGGGATTACGGGAACTACAATTCAAGATGAGATAGTAACAGAAGGAGATTATTCTAGGTTGAAGAAGCAGCCAATACAAAGGCCAGAGCCTTGTATTGTGGGGGTGTTTTGGAGGAACAGCAAGAAAGCCAGGGTAATGAAGCAAAGTGAGGGAAGAGTGGCAGGAAGAGAGGTCTGACAAGGCATTTCCAAGGCCCTGTTGCAGGGCATTAGCAGGACTTTGCACTTTACTGGGAGTGCCATGGGGCTGGGAGTTTTTAGAGGGTTTTGAGCAGAGACCTGACATGATCTGACAGTTTCACATGGATCCTTGGGAGGCTGAAATGAGAATAGATTGAAGGAGAATAACCTGATTTGATTTACATTGTGCAAAGATGGCTCTGACTGTTGAGGAACAAACTGTAAGAGAGCCAGGAAGGTAAACTCCCCACACACTCCATCCTTGCAGACCCCCTGGAAGATTGGTCAGGTGCTGGATATTCACTACAAACCCACAGGCCTCTCACACTTGTACCTTTTGCTTATTAGGAAGTGAGTGGAGAGAAGACTTCAGAGTATAGCTTATGTTGAAACGAAACTTACACCAACAAGTTAGCCCCATGATTGGGAAAGGGAGACAACGTCAGTGTCCTTGTCCTGCTGAGATCAAGTTACAAATCAAATCATGCCACCCCTTTACCACATCAAGAACTAAAGCAATAGGATACTTTAAAAACTTTCTTCCAAAGGGCTCTTTGTTCAACCCACTCTTGCAGGCTCTGAAATTACAAACAGGAACACAAGAGAGTGAGCAAAGTCAGCAGGGCCTAAAAATTAAAGACTTTTTACCTGTTGCTCCGAACACTGTAATTACTTTCTTGCTGGCCATGTTACCAGGAAAAGAGAGAGTCGGTGGAGTAGAAGAACTTTCCCTGGAGCAGCAACACCAGCCGAAATGCCGTATTTCTCCTCAGGTGAGAATTATAAACCCACTCCAATTACCACACCTTTTATTGTGCCTCTCCTTGTTCCTGTTACCACTAGCCTGCTTACTCACTGTGACACTGCAATTTTCAATTTTCTTTTTTTTTCTTTTGAGATGGAGTTTTGTTCTTCTTGCCCAGGCTGGAGTGCAATGTCACAGTCGCAGCTCACCGCAATCTCCGCCCCCTGGGTTCAAAGGATTCTCCTGCCTCAGCCTTCCAAGTAGCTGGGATTACAGGCACGTGCCGCCATGCCTGGCTAATTTTTTTTTTTTTTTGTATTTTTAGTAGAGACAGGTTTCACCATGTTGGCCAGGCTGGTCTCAAACTCCCAACCTCAGGTGGTCCGCCCACCTCAGCCTCCCAAAGTGCTGGGATTACAGGCATGAACCACGGCACTCAGCCAACACTGCTGTTTTCCTTTTTTCCTTCCTTCCTTCCTTCCTTCTTTCCTTCCTTCCTTCCTTTCTTTCTTTTTTGAAATGGAGTTTCACTCCTGTTGCCCAGGCTGGAGTGCAATGGCACAATCTCAGCTCACCGCAACCTCTGCCTCCCAGGTTCAAGCAATTCTCCTGCCTCAGCCTCCCAAGGAACTGGGATTACAGGCGTGCACCATCACGCCCAGCTAATTTGGTATTTTCAGTAGAAGCAGGGTTTCACCATGTTGGTCAGGCTGGTCTCGAACTCCTGACCTCAGGTAATCCACCTGACTTGGCCTCCCAGAGTGCTGGGATTATAGACATGAGCCACTGCATCCGGCCTGACACTGCAATTTTCTAAATGAAGACTTATTCACTCATGTATTTATTTGTTCAACAAATGTGTCTTGAGTGCCTTTGGTATACAAGGCATTGAACTAGATGTCCTGGTGATGTGGATCTTGTAAGGGGGCTAAGCTCATAAATAAATAAAACTGTAGTACAGGGGAATGGCAAAGGGACCAGAATTAGGGAAGGTTTTCTCAGAGGAGATAATGCTGCAATTGGCCTGAAGACCCAACATGAGTCATTCAATCAGGGAGTGTAGGGAGAGAAACCATCGCAGGCAGGAAAAACTTCACATAGCCAAGCCCAAAGGCAGGGCAATGATCCCACAGGGTCATGATGGCTGCAGCAATGCTATGTGAGCAGCAGGAAGTAAGACGGAAGGAGAGCAAAGGCCCAGAACACAAACAGCATGCTAGGCATGGTGAGGAGCTTGGCTTATCCCAACAGCCACAGCAGTATTATGAGATCTTCTGGCAGCAGAGTAGTGGCTGGGTTGAAATAAGACAATGCTGGAAGCAGGGACAGTCCTAAGCTTATCCCGAAGAAACGACATAGGTGAGAAGTACTAAAGGGTTAAACAGAGGCAGTGTTACGAGTTGTATTGTGTCCTCCCTCCACCACCAAAATCCATGTTGAAGTCCTCATCTCCAGCACCTCAGAATGTGACCTCATTTGGAGATAGGGTTTATTTATTTATTTATATATTTATTTTGGAGACGGAGTCTTGCTCTGTTGCCCAGGCTGGAGTGCAGTGGCGCGATCTCGGCTCACTGCAACCTCTGCCTCCCAGGTTCAAGTGATTCTCCTGCTTCAGGCTCCTGAGTAGCTGGAACTACAGATGTGTGATGCCAAACCTGGCTAACTTTTTGCATTTTTAATAGAGACAAGGTTTCACCATGTTGGCCAGGCTGGTCTTGAACTCCTGACCTCAAGTGATCCGCCCGCCTGGGCCTCCCGAAGTGCTGGGATTACTGATGTGAGCCACCATGCCCAGCCTGGAGACAGGATCTTTACAAAGGTAATCAAGGTAAAATGAGATAATTAGGGTGGGTCCCAGTCCAATATGACTGGTATCCTTGGTAAAAGGGGAAATTGAGACACAGACAGGTACAGGGGAAAGGCAATGTAAAGATACAAGGAGAACACCTATGATCATGAAGCTAGCTGTCTACCAGCCAAGGAGAGAGGGCTGGAGCAGAGCCTTCCTTCATAGCCCCCAGAAGGAACCAACCCCACCAACACCTCCACTTCCAGCCAAGAAGAGACAATGGAACAATACGCTTCTGTTATTTAATCCACTCACTTGGTGATACTTTGTTATGGCAGCCATAGCAAACCATTATAGGTGGTGACAATGAGAGTAAAGTGAAAGAAATTTAAGAGGTAAACTGAGAAGGTCTTCATGATTGACTGGATGTGGAGAAAGGGGAAGTAAGGAAGAGGAACAGCTAAAATAATGACTCTGCCAACTGAATGGGGAAAGGTGAGGAGCAGCAGGGGTCATGGGGAATGACTTCAGAGTTGGACTGGCTGGAATTGAAACTATATCTTGGGAGGTGAGGAAGTGAAGAACACAAGTACAGCTGCCTCCTTTGAAGAGCCCTGCCATGAAGGAAGGACAAGTGAACTGTGGTTACAAGATGAAGTGAATTTTTTTTTTTTTTTTTTTTTTTTTGAGACAGCATCTTGCTCTATTGCCCAGGTTGGAGTGCAGTGGTGTGATCTCGGTTCACTGCAACCCTGCCCCCTGGGTTCACGTGATTCTCCCACCTCAACCTCCCGAGTAGCTAGGACTACAGGCATGCACCACCATGCCCGGCTAATTTTTGTATTTTTTGTAGAGACAGGGTTTTGCCATGTTGCCCAGGCTGGTCTCGAACTTCTGAGCTCAAGTGATCCTCCTGCCTCAGCCTCCCAAAGTACTGGGATTACAAATGTGAGCCACCAGGCCTGGCCTTGGAATTATTTCAATAGGAAAGATATGAACATGTTTATGAACTCTGCCTCCATGCCCTTCAGCTTTCTCAGGAACCTAACTCCACCAATTATACATTCATAATAGCATATGAATGGAATTGAAAATAGCAGTTGAAATAGAATGGCATATGAATGGAATATAATACCATATGGATAGACACTGAAAATAGTGGTTACCTAAGTGATACCTGGGCCTTGCTGCCAAACAGAAATGAATACAGAAATGAATACAGACCCAAACAGGGGCAAATCATGGATCCGCAGCCCCTCTGCCCTTTGCCTGTCCCTCTACTCTTTCATTTACATCTCCTGCTCCTGCCTGATTATTCTCCCAAGAGGAAGCAATTCTAACTTCCCTCCTACACAATTGTAAACCACAACGAAACTGAGAGGAAAATTCTGGAGTTGTCGAGATTAAAAGAGTTGGTTGTACACAAGTGTTCATTTCTTGAGGGCAAAGATGTAGTCGCTGGCCTGGACAAGCTACATCCAGAGGACCCAGGTAAGTGGGAAACTGTATGCTCTCATTTCCAAGATGAAGATACTAATGGAATAGACTGAGATATGTCACAAGATATATAGTGCCTCTGCTACCCTAAACTACACACAATCCTACACTAACCATACGGGGAATTTTCAGTCCCATTCAAAGTAGAGGCGCAAGAGACAAAGATTGACATCCAAGGTAGTTCATCCACAGCGTTATTTGTATTGACAAGAACTGCAGATAAGCTAAATATCAACCATTATAATGTAAGAAATGCTCACAATGCAAAGTCATATGGAATCAATGATATAGGAGTTAAAAAGAAATTATTTAGGCACATAGTGAGGGGAAGGAAGTCCTCAGTAATGTTTTCCTTTTAATGAAAAGCAGCCCCAATATCATTTTCTTCCCTAACAAAGAGCAGCCTGTAAAATCAAGCTGCAGACATAGACAAGCAAGCTGGAAGCTTGCACAGGTGAATGCCACCAGTCGTGCCAATAGGAAAAGGCTACCTGGGACTAGGCATGATCACAATGGCGGCTCCATCTTCCCTTCTCTTTGCCAGCCATGCGTACAGTAAGGAGCAGACAAGATGGCACTGGCCAAATGGAAAGCCCATTTGCATAATAAGATTAGGGTGTAACTCACCTGTTCCGTCACCTTACACCTCCGAAGCTGTCGTTTCAATTCCAACCGGTCCAACTCTGAAGTCACTCCCTGTGACCCATGCTCCTGCTTACCATTCCCCATCCAGTTGGCAGAGTCATTTTTTTAGCCCTTCCTCTTCCTTACTTTCCCTTTCTCCACATCCAATTAGATAGTTGCAGTGAGGATTAAATAAAATTAAGCCACTTAATCTATATGGCACATTCAAAAGAAATTAACTGTTGTTATTTCTCAATACACACTATGTAAATGTCACACCTGGTCAAACCAATCCATGGGCCCTACATAAATCAGACATTGCCTCTTCAAGCCTACCTGTAAAATCTGCTGTGGTCCACCACAGGCCAGCTTTTCCCTTTCAGATGCCCCTCTGTCTGGTAAGAGAGAGAAAACTGCTCTCTTTCTTTTGCCTATTAAACCTCTGCTCCTAAACTCACTCCTTGCGTGTGTCCATGTCTTTAATCTTCTTGGTGCGAGACAACAAACCCTGGATATTTACCCCAGACAATGAAGCTGCTTCATGAGCAGTATAGGGAACTTCATATATAATGTGAGTCAAGGATGTAAAAGAAAAAAAAATCTATACATGCACACACACACACACGCACATGTACATGCACACATATTACCTAAGACTAATTGAGTGGTTTTATGCAATACATTGGTGGTGGAGCCAAAGAACTGGGTGGCATGACATGATATTATTGTTGTCACACCTTGATTACAGCATGATATGATGAGCTGCACATCTTAAAAGTTGAGTGAAAAAAAAATCAAAAGTCTACAAGGACATAACCACACTACTTATGGTAGCCAAAAGTTGGAAGCAACCCAAATGGCCAATTCTAAGGAGTAGAAGGGTAAAGTGTGGCATAGTCATACAATGACATACTATACAGCAAAAAGAATAAATTAACTTTAGCAACAGCAACAACCTGGAAGAATCTCACAAATATAATGTTGAGCAAAAAAAAAGTAAAGGAGTATCTAGCACATGATTCAATTTCTATAAAACTCAACCACAGGAAAAACTAATCCATGCTGTAGACATCAGAATAATGGATACTTTGATGGAAAGTGACTAAAAGACACTTAATGGGAAATTCAGATTTCTTAATCTGGGTATTGACTGCATGTGTGCATTCATTTTGTAAAAACTTATCCAGCTTTACAGTTAAGATGTATGTAATTTTCTATATGTATCTTCAACTTCAGTAAAAAGTTTATTTCTGAAATAATCTTTAAGGAAAAATGAGAAGTACAAGTGACTCAACAAGAAAAGCTAAAATGAACAAGCACTGGTCTATAAACATTTACACTGGGAGCAAGAAGCTGCGGCTTTTTACCTAGGCTAATCTCTACCAGGACAAACCCCTACAAACCATTAAAAAGCACTGTGCTCACAGAGCATCATCAATGATGCCCTTTTTTTTTTTTTCCAGTTTGTTGAACTGAGGTCAAGGTGTTTATTTAGGGTCCCTTTGATGAAAGAAGTCTGCTTTGGGGTCTATCCAATAAAGAAAATGAGCAGGATTCTCGACTCCTAACATTCAGCTGTATAATATTTTGCCTACGTTATCTCTTACTTCCAAGTATAATTAGCTCAGCCCAGCCTACTCTGAACTGGAAGGCTGTATATCATAAAGATTAAAGCTTCTGAGCATGACAGTCCTGGGTTTAATGTTTAACACCAAGTTCTGCCACCTACAGACTGTGACCTTAGGCAAGTTTTACTATTCCTCCCAGCTTCAATGTCCTCATCTATATAAAATGGGTGTAATAATGGTATTTATCTCATATAGTTGTAGTGAGGATTAAATAAAATTAAACCACTTAATCTATGTGGCACATTCAAAAGAAATTAACTGTTGTTATTTCTCAACACGTTTTTTTCACTCTCAGCCCAGTTTCCTGCCCCAGCCAGCCTCTCACACTTTATCTTCTCCCACCTCCCGCCTAAAATGGTAGTGCTCAAAAAACAACAATTCACTTATAAAGAGAAATAAGGCCAGGCGTGGCGGCTCTCACCTGTAACCCCAGCACTTTGGGAGGCTGAGGCAGGCAGACTGCTTGAGCCCAGGAGTTCGAGACTAGCCTGGGAAATATGATGAAATCCTATCTCTACAAAAAAAATACAGAAAAATTAGCCAGGTGTGGTGGCATGCACCTATAGTCCCAGGGAAGAGGGATAGTTCCCTGATTTCCCCTTGAAGGATGTGCGACAGGGGTGCAACTCGCCTGTTCCATCATGCTCAAATCCCTAGGGGGAGCATGCAAACAGGCAGGTACGGAGGCCAGGGCAAGTGCTTTGGGCTCTCAGCCCTGCAGTAGTGTCTAGGGGTGGGTGCCTGCAACTCCCAAGTTACCAAGTTCTTTCAGCTTTGCTATCTGCAGACGGCTTGAATGTTAATCAGGTCTTATCACAAGGGCAGAGGGCCAGTGTAACAGCCTTCCATATCCCGAGCTCTTGCCCAGTGCTCCAGAAGAATCGAATCACACACAGGCTCCAAGGATGAGTGCAAGGTTTTGTTTGTTTGTGTGTGTGTTTGTTTGAGGTCCACCTCACTCTGTCACTCAGGCTGGAGTGCAGTGGTGTGATCTCCGCTCACTGCAACCTCTGCTACCCGGGTTCAAGTGATTCTCCTGCCTCAGCCTCCCAAGTAGCTGAGATTACAGGTGCCTGCCACCAAGCCTGGCTGATTTTTGTATTTTTAGTAGAGACGGGGTTTCACCATGTTGGCCAGGCTGGTCTCAAACTCCTGATCTCAGGTGATCTGCTCACCTCGGCCTCCCAAAGTGCTGAGATTACAGGCATGAGTCACTGCACCAGCTGAGTGCAAGGTTTAATTGAGTGGTGGAGGTGGCTCTCATCGAGTTGAGTGGGAGCTGAAAGCGGGGATGGAGTGGGAAAGTGATCTTCCCTGGAGTTGGGCTGCCCAGCAACTGGCCTCTTCTCCAACTGCCCCTGGCCAAACTCCCCTCGGCATCCAGATGTCCCTCCTCTTCTCCCTTTCTCTGCCGTGTTGTTCCACCGTTGCTAGTCTGCTGGTCTGCTGGTCTCCTCTGGAGCCTGAGGTTTGGAGTTTCTGTTGGGGCAGGATAGGGGGCCTGGCAGGCTAAAAGGCAAATTTTGGGGCACGAAAGCAGAAATGCCTGTGCTCATTTAGGGCTGCAGGTATCCAGGCTTGAGAGTAGGGCCTTTGCCAGGGAGCTGCCCTCTTCTACCCAGTATTTCCTTGTCTCCTGCCTGTGTCACCAGCTACTTGGGAGGCTAGGTGGGAGAAACGCTTGAGCCTGGGAGGTTGAGGTTGCAATGAGCCATGATCATACACTGTACTCAGCCTGGGCAACAGTGCAAGACCTTGTCTCAAAAAAAAAAAAAAAAAAATCACAATTCTAAATGAAGACAAGATCCAAGAGGGCCACAACCTATGCATCCATCAGTGGATGAATAGACTTTTTTTAATGTGGTATATATACACAATGGAATACTATTCAGTCATAAAGAATAATAAAATCATGTCATTTGCAGCAACATGAATGGAACTGGAGATCCAGTCCTTATATTAAGTGAAATAAGCCAGGCATAGAAAGACAAATATTGCATGTTCTTACTCATATACAGTAGCTAAAAAAGTTGATCACAGCTGGGCACAGTGGCTCACATCTGTAATCCCAGCACTTTGAAGGCTGAAGCAGGTGGATCATTTGAGGTCAGAAGTTTGAGACCAGCCTGGTCAACATGGTGAAACCTCATCTCCACTAAAAATACAAAAATTAGCTGGGTGGTAGTGGTGCATGCCTGTAATCCCAGCTATTCAGGAGGCTGAGGCAGGAGAATCGCTTGCGCCTGGGAGACAGAGGTTGCAGTGAGCTGAGATCACGCCACTGAACTCCAGTCTAGGTGAAAGAGTGAGACCATGTTCAAGGAAAAAAAAAAAAAAGTTATTCTCATGAAGGTAGAGAGAGAGTGCTGGTTATTACAGGTGAGGTAGAGATGAGCAGGCTGAAGACAAGTTGGTTAAGGGATAAAAATATATATAGTTAGATAAAAGGAGTAAGTTCTAGCATTCAATATAGTACAGTAGGAAAATTATAGTTGATAATAATTTATTGTATATTTCAAAATAGCTAGAAGAGATGTGAAATGTTCCCAGCACAAAGGAAAGATAAGTGCTTGAGGTGATGGCTATCCCAATTGCGCTAATTTGATCATTATACATTGTATGAAGTTATCAAAATATCATATGATCCCAAAAATATGTACAACTATTATATATCAATAAAAAAGAAAGAAAATCAAAATTTTACATTTTTTTGAGGAACTCAATAAACATCTCTACAATTTATTTAAAAGAATAAAGTTTCATAAATAACTAAGTCAATCTTTTTTTAAAAAAATTATAAAGAAAGTGTATCGGGGTTAAGACAGAAAAACAGAATCCTCCCTATATGGGAGATATATATTAAGATAATTATTTCAAGAAATTGGCTCACAGGATTTATGTGTGTTGCCCCCAACAAGTCTGAAATCCATACAGCAGGATGTCAGGAAAGGCAGGCTGGGATTCGCAGGGACAGGACTCTGTATTCCATAGGACTAATTTTTTCTCTCTTAGGGAAGCCCCACCTCTGCTCTTTAGACCTTTAAACTGATGGAATTAGGCACACCCAGTTTATCTGGGATAATTTCTCTCACTTACAAGTTAACAGAGTAATGGATTTTAATCGCATCTACAAAATACCTTCCTGGCAACACCTAGATTCATTTTCATTGAACAACTAACCAAGCTGACACATCAAAAAGATGATTGCAAAGGGAGTCTTGTCTTACCAGTTTTAATGACACACCCATAAAGCCTTAGTAATAAAATGTTTTAAGCAATATTGTTGCAGGCACAGTCAAGTAGACAAATGGAACAGAGTAGATAGCTTAGAAATAGACATGTGCATATATGGAAATATACAATAAAAGTAGCACCACAGAGGAGACAAGGACAAGTTATTTCATACCCAATGTTGGGAAAACTGGTGATATCTATATGGAGAAAAATAATATGATCTATATCTTATACCGATGTTCCTAGTACACTGGTAAACAGTTTAAGACTTAATAGAGAGGTGCTACAACAAAAGTACCTTAAAAACAACAACCAAGGCCGGGCGCGGTGGCTCAAGCCTGTAATCCCAGCACTTTGGGAGGCCGAGACGGGCGGATCACGAGGTCAGGAGATCGAGACCATCCTGGCTAACACGGTGAAACCCCGTCTCTACTAAAAATACAAAAAACTAGCCGGGCGAGGTGGCGGGCGCCTGTAGTCCCAGCTACTCGGGAGGCTGAGGCAGGAGAATGGCGTAAACCCAGGCGGCAGAGCTTGCAGTGAGCTGAGATCCGGCCACCGCACTCCAGCCCGGGCGACACAGCAAGACTCCATCTCAAAAAAAAAAAAAAACAACAACCAAAAAAAAGCCTTAATAGAGAAGGTATCAAATAGAAGAACTATATCAGCAGAGTATCCGTTAAGACACTTAGAAGTAAGCCACGCAGTCTGAATTAGAGTCCCCAATTCCCAGGGTCCTGGCAGGGAGTAGTAGAGAAATGCCAAAAGGAGAAAGCAAGCACCTCCCTAGGGACTCCCTAGACTAATCAGGAAGGGTTGGGGCTGACTGGGTATGGGAGGCAGGGTTTTAACTAGTCAGCATCGAAACTTTTTTATAACTGGTCATGTGACCTTTCACCTTGTCATACTGCTGTTGTCTGTGAATATTTGTGTTACTTTTTTTTTTTTTTTTTTTTTTTTGAGACAGAGTCTCACTCTGTCAGCCAGGCTAGAGTGCAGTGACACGATCTTGGCTCACTGTAACCTCCGTCTCCCGAGTTTAAGCAATTCTCCTGCCTCAGCCTCCCGTATAACTGGGATTACAGGCGTGTGCCACCACGCCCAGCTAATTTTTGTAATTTTAGTAGAGAGAGGGTTTCACCATGTTGGTCAGGCTGGTCTCGAGCTCCTGACCTCAGGCAGTCTGTCTGCCTTGGCCTCCCAAAGTGCTGGGATTATAGCCGCTGCGCATGGCCTTTTTTTTTTTTAATGTAGAGATGGCGTTTCCCTCTGTTGTCCAGGCTGGTCTTGAACTCCTGGGCTCAAGTGATCCTCCATCTCTGGTCACTCAAAGTGCTGGGATTACAGGCATGAACCACTGTGCCCGGCCTTTGTTACATTTTTTTAAAAACTCAGTCCACTCTTTGGGTCTTCTTTTAATGGTGTTGGCCCCATAAATATTCTATCTTAGAAAAAAAGTCACTTAAGGAATCTATCTTAAGCAAAAAAGTTCTGGTGAGGACAATATTAACATTAAGACATGCCATTTGCCCATAAAAAATCAGTAAAAGACAATCTCTCATATCAAATTTGTCATCCTCTTTCTCTTCTGTTCAGTTCAGAAAATTCGTTCCTTCACTGAACCTTGTTTTCTGTCATTTCTCCAGTGTTTTCAAAGTGAGAACTTCACAACTGCTGTCAAACATTTAAAAGAAATCACTTTTTAAAACCTAGAGGAAAATGTAAGGATACATGTCATCTCAGAGTGAGAAAAGACATTCTAAGCTTAAATGTAATAAACTTTTAACAAAGAATATTTGTAGGTCTGAGTACAGAAAAATGTAAAACTTCTTGTGACTGACACAAATTGAAATAGCTGCTCAGCTCACAATGATTTCCTACTAACTATATTTATGTCACTCTTTTTTCCAGTAATAGACCTGCCTCCAAGGAAGAGGGGTAGACACACCACCCAGGTTAGCCAATCATAGTACCTTTCCCTTCCTACTTCCTATTCATTTTTTTCATGCATTCATTCATTCCACAACCATTTATTGAATGGAAATTCAACGATGAGCAAAAGATTCTTACCTTCCTGAAGCTTACAGTTTTGGGGGAATAAGCATTAATTGAACAATTCCATTAGTAAACGTAATTTCAAGTAGAAATAAGTGGCTCAGGAGAAGAACACGAGTCTATGAGAACATCTGTCAAAAAAATCAGACATATTATTGGAGGCAAGAGGAGGGCAGTCAATACTGAGGGGTGTCACTGGAGATGAAAGATGAAGAATGGGTAGGAAATAACCAGATGAAGGAGATAGTGTGGGTGGAGAGAGCACAGCAGGCAGGGAGAACCACAGCCATCATTTCATGGTAAAAGCAGTAAGAGATTAGCAGTGATAATCCATGTCACTTGTAAAAGAAATGCAAATTAAAACTACAAGATGCCATTTTTCACCTATTAAAAAAGTTTTTAGTTATCATGGCAATGGTGTAGTGAACAGTCATTGCTACTAGGAGTGTAAATTAATGCAACTTTTCTGGAAAGTAAGTTGACAATATGTTTCAAAAGTCCTAAAAAAGATCATACTTGTTGACAAAGTATTTTCTCTAAGTATTCTTCTTTTAGGAATCTATCTTAAGCAAAAAAGTTTAAAACTCAGATATAAATGTATATATAAAAATATTCAATTTTGTTATTTAAAACGTTGAAAAACTAGAAAAAACAAAGAAAATGATTAAATAAATTATGTACAGCCATATGGTAGAATATTATGCAGCCAGTATTATACATGCAAGATATAACATCACTTTCATAATCAGGACAAAAAAGCCAATTACAACATTCCATTGCCAACAAAAAAAATTCAGTGTTCAGTGTATAATTAGTCACTTAATTACTCCATGTAAATAAAAATTCATGGATGAAAGCAAATATGATTTATAACTTCCAAATGTATAATAATATCCAATTTTATATTTGTATATTCAACTGCCTACTTGACAACTTCCACTCTGATGTTTCAAAGCAACTCAAACTTAATTCAAAATGAAACTCTTGTCCCTTTAGCCCTGCCCAAACTCCTTCTTCCTCAAGCTTCCCCAGAGCTTCCCCATCTCTGTCTGGGGCACCATAGCCCCTCTTGAGTTCTTGACATCTCCATCCCCTTACCCTATTACAAGTCCACTCAATTCTGGCCCCAAAATAGATTTACCACTGCCCTTTTGTCTCTATCTCCTTTGCTATTACTGTGTTGCAATGGTCTCTTACCTGGACAAATGCAATAGCTTCGCAACTGGTCTCCTAGCTTTTAATTCCTTCCAACCCATTTTCCATCCAATGGGGAATGTAATCTTATAAAAATAAAAAACTGAGTCAAGGCAGTCCCCTGATTAAAACATTTCAATAGCTTCCCGTTGCATTTTATTTATTTATTTATTTATTTATTTATTTATTTATTTTTGAGGCAAAGTGTCACTCCATTGCCCATGCTGGAGTACAGTGGCATGATCTTGGCTAACTGCAACCCCTGCCTCCCGGGTTCAAGAGATTCTCCTGCCTCAGCTTTCCGAGTAGCTGGGATTACAGGTGCCTGCCACCACGCCTGGCTAATTTTTGTATTTTTTTAGTGGAGATGGGGTTTCACCATGTTGGCCAGGCTGGTCTCGAACTCCTGACCTCAAGTGATCCATCCACCTGCCTTGGCCTCCCAAAGTGCTGGAACCACCGTGCCCAGCCCCCACTGCACTTAAATAACATCTGACATCCTTTCCATGCTGCATAATCACTGCTGACTTATTATGGGTTAGACATTGTTCTAAGGGCTTTATGTATAGTAATTCTTTGGATCCTGACAACAAGCCTAGAAAGTAGGCATTCCTATTTTACAGATGAAGCCACAGAGGCATAGAGGTTACACTTGCCCAGGGTCTCTCAGATAGCTACTGTGGAGGCGGGAAACAACCCCAGGAAGTCCAAGCCCTGCTCTCTGCACCACAGTCTCTCTCTGGTCCTCAGATGGACCCACTGGGATCCCACGGTTTGGTCTCTCTGTTCCTGGAACCCGACAAACATCCTCACCCCAGTGCCTTTGTGACTTTGCTAATCCCTTCCCAGGAACACAGTTTTCTCTGCTCTTTAAATGGCTGGCTTCTCACCCTCCAGGTCTCCATAAATAGGGAATGGTAAGATAGGTTATGCCATATATTTGCAACGGAATACTGTACAGCTGTTTTAAAATATGAGATAAATCTATGTGTACTGATGTGGAACAATATTTAGCATATTTTAGATTGCTAAGTGAAAAAAGCAAGTTACAGAATACCATGTTAAAGTTTAAAAATATGAGCCAGGCATGGTGGCTCATGCCTGCATTCCCAGCACTTTGGGAGGCTGAGGCGGGTGGGTCACCTGAAGTCGGGAGTTTGAGACAACAGCCTGAGCAACAGAGTGAGACTCTGACTCAAAACTAAATAAATAAAAATAAAAAAATTAAAAATATGTATAGCATGATTCAATTTGTTTATAAAAAGAAAATTTTCAAATTTATCTATTTAAGGTCTAGAAGGTTACACACTACATTTTTTAACTAGGGTGACCTCTGAGGAACGAGACTGGGAAAGAGAAGATAGAAAATAGGATTTGCATTTTTCAGTTTGCACATATCTTGTTGTCTGAATTTTTATCCCTACCCTATATTAGTAACATAATAGTAATTCTAAGACAAAACATTTTCTTCACATGTTTAACGTTTGAGCTCTAAATTTTGTTATTTGGGTATTCTAGTTTTTATTCTCTTCCTCTCTTTCCCAGATTTCTCTTAAGTATCTGGAGAAAGTCTTTTATTTAATTCTTCTCTCTTTTTTTTTTTTTTTTTTTTTTTTTGAGACAGTTTCGCTCTTGTCGCTGAGGGTGAAGTGCAATGGCGCCATCTCTGCCATCTCTGCTCACTGCAACCTCTGCCTCCCGGGTTCAAGCGATTCTCATGCCTCGGCCTCCCGAGTAGCTGGGATTACAGACATCCACCACCACGTCCAGCTAATTTTTGTATTTTTTAGTAAAGGCAAGGTTTCACAGTGTTAGCCAGGCTGGTCTCGAACTCCTGACCTTAGGTGATCCACCTTTTTAGTGTTCAGAACATTGAAAGTGATTGGTTGTTTCAACTCAATTATCTACAATATGTAGCCATAGTCAGCATAGTAACTCAATGTTGTTCTTAATCTCCACTCAGTCCTAAGCTGGTTCATGAAGACCTGCCTTAATTAAGTCTCAAAGTTATTTGAGACTTTCCATGTAGTGAGTGGGTGTTCAGTCACTTTATATACAGAGATGCAGTGCCATTAGTTCTCTGAGAGCACTCCTACACCACTCCCTTGAAGATCTCACTTACTCAAAGTAAGGTTTCTTTGACTATCTCCATACTAGTAATTTCAATTCTGTATGTTCCACCCAGCTATCCCCTGAGCCCCAGGCTGCTGTAACCAGTACTCACTTGATGTCTCCATTTGGAGATGGTGCCATTGATACAATTAACTAGGAAGAAAAATGAGGAGGGGTAAAATGATGAGAAGTTACTCTAGCTTCCCTCTCTCCTTCACCTCCACATCTCAGTAGTATTTTGAGAGACCACTCCTGGCAAAACTTCTGAGTCTGTCCATTCTGAATTCTGATATCTCCAATCAGGAGAGATCAAATACACAGTAATTTGAATAGGAGAAGCTACATATATGTAATTACTAAGGTGAGTGAGGATAGGGGTAATGAGGGATTAACTAGTAAGAAGTAAACAGAGCTGTTAAGAATACGGGAATAGCAGATATAAGGAGGAGCCCTAGCTCTAGGTCTGAGATAGAGTGCCCAAGAAGAACCTCCTTTTCCCTCAAGAGCTGAGATTCAGACTTTGGAGAGGGCACAGTAATGGCTCTCTGGAACACAGAAAAGTTTCTGTGACACCACATTGGCAGAACTTGATGAAAACCCACCCCTGGGATTTTCCAAAAACCTTTAAGGTGCCAGGGACAGTTGTTTATGGGGGGCATCTCACCTACAACTACCTGATGTGGCGCCAGGAGAGGCTGCCCTCTGCTGGTTGCTTCTGGGAGCTACACACTGCAAGAGCCAGACACTGAAGAAGCTGCAAATGCTGTTACGAAACCTGGCCAGGAGTGGGAACGGGTGCTCTAGAGGCAGCTGCTGGCTACTAGGTGCTACTGACTGCCAGCCACTTCAGGAGCCGGGAAACTAGAGACACTGTCAGCATACTACAGAAGCTCAGTGCTGGAGAGAGCTATGCCCTGCAGGAGCTGGTCCCTGGGGAAGCCTCATGTGCTGCAGGAGCCTGTGGCACACACACAGGAATCAGAAAGTAAAATCTTTCCTCCTGTAATGCCTGTCCAATTCTGACAAAGCTTCTGTGCCATCTGGCAAAGAAAAATATTGAAAGATTCCAGATCTGTTTTCACAGAGCAGGCAAAAAGTATGAATTGGGAGCAACTCGCGTAGCAAATCATCTCCATCCTCTCTAACCTCATTGGCCACTGCCTTAGGTCAGGTTCACTCACTTGCTTGCTCTTTTTATTCCTTGTCTGGACTGTTGAAAGAGTCCAGGAACTGGGCTCCTGGCCTGGCTGCCACTGGCCCAAAGAATGATATGCGAATGTGAAAAAGGAGGCCCTTCCTTTGGGTGTACAGAGCACAATGCCTGGCTCTCAGCTCTTATTGACCCTTGCTAGGTACACCCGGCACAGCTCAGAACAGAAGCCTGGCTCCTCACCTGCTCCCAGTCTCCAATCTTCCCTGCCCAAATCCTCCTCAAGCCCATGCACCACACTGCTACCACTTTTCTTGAACTTGAAATTGAAAGTATAATTCACCTTTTCAACACCCCTCAATACTTCTCTACTGCCCATTAAATAAAATCTGAACTCCTTAGCTAGGCATACATGGTCATCTTGCTCCTTGCCTGTTATCCAGTATGTTGAATGACTAAAGGAGAGAAGGCAAAACAAAACAACGACAACAAAACCCCACTAAAGACAGAATGCACTAGTGAATTCCAGGGCAGAAGCTGAAAATTAAACAAGAGATGTTGGAGGAGAGAGTCTATGACTCTGGAGGGAGACAACAACAAATTTGAGTGCAGCCTCTGGCTTGGCTCTGAGCTACAGGAGTAAGTCTGTTAGACAGCATTCCCAATTGGGTGCATTATTTTCTCCTGTATATATCTCCCCTACCAGGACTAGAAATTTTTGTTGTTGTTTTTGTTCTTTGAGATGGAGTCTCACTCTGTCACCTAGGCTGGAGTGCAGTGGTGTGATCTCGGCTCACTGCAACCTCCACCACCCAAGTTCAAGCGATTATCCTGCCTCAGCCTCCTGAGTAGCTGGGATTACAGGTGCCCGCCACCACGCCCAGCTAATTTTTGTATTTTTAGTAGAGACGGGGTTTCACCATGTTGACCAGGCTGGTCTCGAACTCCTGACCTCAGGTGATCCACCCGCCTCAGCCTCCCAAAGTGCTGGGATTACAGATGTGAGCCACCTCACCCAGCCTAGGGCTCAAAGATTTTACAGTCATTTCTGACTATCCCTTTCCCCATATTCCTATCACATTGGCCAGTCAAGCCCACCCTTTCACAGTCTCTTTACTCCCTCATTAGTCCTCATTCTTGCTGCCTTGGGAATCTAATCCTCACTGCCTCATATTTACAATACTGGATGCATATCCTACATGGCCACTCATTCAACAGCATGGCCCTGTGCTAGATGCTGGAGACACAGACATGAATGACACAAGACCTCCAGCCTGACCTCCCTACCTTTGCCGGGACAATCTTGCCTACTTTTAGCAAGTTAGTCTCCTGCTCAGGGACTTCTAAAGGCACCCTGATGCCTACCCAATCAATTCTAAATTCATACGTTGCTTTATTTTAATCACTCAACAAGTACTACTAAAGGCTTACTGTGTGCCAGGCAAACCACGTATAAGGCAGTGGTCAAAACAGGCACCGGCCCTACCCTTAAGGAACTTACTGTCTAGTGGGGAAGACAGACATAAAAGCCATAATCACAGAAATAATGAAAATAGGGCTGAGCGCAGTGGCTCACGCCTGTAATCCTAATACTTTGGGATTTTATTATTGAGTTATAAGGGCTTGCAATTTGGCTCTTGGTTGGTGTAAAATAGTCGTCCGGAACAGAATTAGTATTTGAGGTACCTGAGACCCAGAGATTTGGTGATGACTCAAGTGTTAAGTGACTAAATAACTTTTTTTGTCGTTGAGACGGAGTCTCGCTCTGTGGCCCAGGCTGGAGTGCAGAGGCTGAGGCGGATGGATCATGAGGTCAGGAGATCAAGACCATCCTGGCTAACACGGTGAAACCCTGTCTCTACTAAAAACACAAAAATTAGCTGGGCGTGGTGGCACGCGCCTGTAGTCCCAGCTACTCCAGAGGCTGAGGCAGGAGAATTGCTTGAACCCAGGAGGCAGAGTTTGCAGTGAGCCAAGATAGCATCACTGCACTCCCAGCCTGGGCACCAGAGAGAGAATCCATCTCAAAAAAAAAAAAAAAAAAAACCACACAAAGAAATAATAATGAAAATAGAATAATTATATAATTATTATTCTTTAATGATAGTTGTAATATGAATGTCAAGGGGTGCCACAAGAATGTATAAACAAGAGATCTAATCTAAACCAAAAAGCAAGATAAGGCCAGAGATCTGAGTAGAAGTCCAGGTTTAGGCGTGTGTTGGGATTACAGGTGTTCTCACTCAGGAAAAGTTACTTAGTTAGCGGAGCGGCGGTTCGCGCCTGTAATCCCAGCACTTTGGGAGGCGGAGGCGGGCGGATCACGAGGTCAGGAGATCGAGACCACCGTGAAACCCCGTCTCTACTAAAAATACAAAAAATTAGCCGTGTGCGGTGGCGGGCGCCTGTAGTTCCACCTACTCGGGAGGCTCAGGCAGGAGAATGGCGTGAATCCGGGAGGCGGAGCTTGCAGTGAGCCGAGATGGCGCCGCCGCACTCCAGCCTGGGCCACAGAGCGAGACTCCGTCTCAACAAAAAAAAAGTTATTTAGTCACTTAACACTTGAGTCATCACCAAATCTCTGGGTCTCAGGTACCTCAAATACTAATTCTGTTCCCGATGACTATTTTACACCAACCAAGAGCCAAATTGCAAGCCCTTATAACTCAATAATAAAAAGATAAATAACTCAATTAAAAATGGGCAAATCATCAGAATATTCGTTTCTCCAAAGATCTACAAATCACCAATAAACACATGAAAGCATTATCATTATCGCTAGGGAAATGCAAATCAAAACCACACTGAGATACCACTTTACACCCACTAGAGTGGTTTTTTTTTTTTTTAATGCAATATAACAAGTATTGGTGAGGATGTGGAGAAATTAGAAGCCACATACACTGCTGGTGGCAGTGTGAAATGTAAAATGAATGCAGCCACCGTGGAAAACAGTTTGGCAGTTTCCCCCCAGATTAACCGTAGGGTTACTATACAATCCAGCAATTCCATTCCTAGGTATATACCTAAGAGAATTAAAAACATGTGCTCGTACAAAAATTTGCACATGAATGTTTACAGCAGGATTATTCATAAGTTAAAAAATGGAAACCATCCAAATGTCTATTAAATGATGGATAAATAAAATGTGATATATCCATACAATTGAATATAACTTGACAATGAAAAAGAATGAAATAGTAGTACATTCTACAACATGGTTGAACCGTGAAAAGGTATGCTAAGGAAGCCAGTTACAAAAAATACGTATTATATGATTCCACTCATATAAAATATCCTGAATAGGTTAATCTATTGAGAAAGAAAGATTTGTGATTGCCTAAGACTGGGAGGGTTGTGAGGAGTGGAGAGGAGGAGGGATGCAAAATGATTATTAATGAGTGTTTCTTTTCTTAATGTGACGAGACTGTTCTAAAATTGTGGTGATGGTTGCACAATTCTGTGAATAAATGCCATTTGAATTGTACACTTTAAGGGAATTGCATACTAGATGAGTTATAGCTCAATAAAGCTGTTTTAAAAAAACAAAACAAAAAACAAAACAGGAGTTGGGGATATGGGGTTGAGGCAGGAGGATCACTTGAGATTGGGAGGCAGGCGGAGACTGCAATGAGCCAGGGCACTCTAGCCTGGGCGATAGAGCGAGACTGTCTCAAAAATAAATAAATAAATAAATAAATAATAAAATAAAATGGCCCTTTACCAGTATCAAAGTGCCTCATCAGCCAGGTACCACCTTTTCAATGGATGAGGAGACTGAAGTGTAGAGGAATTAAGTATCCGACTTGGGGGTTGGGGGCAGTGGCTCACGCCTGTAAATCCCAACACTTTGCGAGGCCGAGGTGGGAGGATGGCTTGAGTCCAGGAGTTTGAGACCAGCCTGGCCAACATGGTGAAACTCCGTCTCTATAAAAAATACAAGAAATTAGCCTGGTGTGGTGGCAGGTGCCTGTTATTCCAGCTGCTCCAGAGGTTGAGGCAGGAGAATCACTTGAACCCGGGAGGCGGATGTTGCGGTGAGCCGAGATCATGCCGTTGCACTCCAGTCTGAGCAACAAAGCGAGACTCCGTCTCAAAAAAAAAAGTATCCAACTTGGGCTTTGGCTCTTCTCACTATAATCCAACATATTCTCTTACATAATGGCAGAATTAATGTTCCCTCCTTGTGACACCCCTGTAGTTGTACATGCCTCTAGCACTTACAGTTTGTAATTGTGTTTAACGATTCTAGCATATTATTTCTTAACTTCAGAATAGATATTGTGTCTGATTCCTGTGTATCAAGATCTTACCTTTTTTATTTTTTTTTTAATTTTTTTTTTTTTTTTTTTTTTTTTT
>NC_037669.1:104506957-104538350 GCF_003255815.1 Theropithecus gelada
TTTTTTGAGACGGAGTCTCGCTCTGTCGCCCAGGCTGGAGTGCAGTGGCCGGATCTCAGCTCACTGCAAGCTCCGCCTCCCGGGTTCACGCCATTCTCCGGCCTCAGCCTCCCGAGTAGCTGGGACTACAGGCGCCCGCCACCTCGCCCGGCTAGTCTTTTGTATGTCTTAATAGAGACGGGGTTTCACCGTGTTAGCCAGGATGGTCTCGATCTCCTGACCTCGTGATCCGCCCGTCTCGGCCTCCCAAAGTGCTGGGATTACAGGCTTGAGCCACCGCGCCCGGCCACCTTTTTTAATTTTTATTTATTTTTTTAACTGGAGTCTCGCTCTGTCGCCCAGGCTGCAGTGCAGTGGCGCGATTTCGGCTCACTGCAACCTCCGCCTCCCGGGTTCAAGCGATTCTCCTGCCTCAGCCTCCCGAGTGGCTGGGATTACAGGCATGCGCCACCACTCCTGGCTAATTTTTTTTGTATCTTTAGTAGAGACGGGGTTTCACCATATTGGCCAGGCTGGTCTGGCACTCCTGACCTTGTGATCCGCCCACCTAGGCCTCTCAAAGTGCTGGGATTACAGGCGTGAGCCACCACGCCCGGCCGATCTGACCTTTTTTAAACGAAGACGTATGCAGGAAGGAAACATCTACAAGTAAGACAAAATGAAGAACCCAGTGTACGAACATTCACTTCTCTAACAAACAAAAGACACAAAACGAGAAACTAATAAGGCGGAGAAAGGTATTGAGATTGGGGAAAACAGCATCTCCTCCCTCCCTGTAATGTCGACAGGTTCCCTGGAAAGTTCTAGAAGGGATTCAGAAGTGACTGGTGACATCACCGTGGCCCCGTGGCGCCCACCACAGCGGCCAACTGACACGCCAGCTTTCCCGCCTCATAGAGGCCCGGGAACGGGGGTGGGGCCCTGCGAGGGGCGGGGTCACGTCACTTCCTGTGCGGGACGCGCTACTGCTGGAGAGGAAAGGCAGAGCGAGGAGGGGCGAGGCCAAGAAAGCGCGCGTTTCTGGGAGGGGAGGAGCCTGGCTAAGGAGGGCCGCGTCACATCCGGTAGAGTTAGAGCCCGTGCGGAGGCGGTGCGGAGCGGTTCGGCTCTGAGCTGCTGGGCGACCGGCGCGTCGTGCGGGGCTGCGGCGGAGCCTCCTTAAAGAAGGTGCAAGAGGTTGGCAGCTTCGATTGAAGCACATCGACCGGCGACAGCAGCCAGGAGTCATGAGCGACAGCGGCGAGCAGAACTACGGCGAGCGGGTACGTAGAGCTGCTGTAGGGGGCGGCTGTGTGGTCCTAGCTCCTTGCATCTTTTTCTAGGCCCATCAGCCTCGGGCCAGGAGGCAGAGGCGTTTTAGGCTCCGAAGTCTGAAGCCGGGAGGGCAGGCAAGGGAGACCGCTTTTAACCAAAAAAAGCCCTTGTGGATAGTGCCTTAGTGCTTTTGGTTGTGAAGGAGGGAGGCCACCGGCGGGTTTATGTGGCTTCTGCCCGAGACGGCCGTTTTTCCCGTTATAAGCGGGGGAAGATGAAAATGGCCGCTGCGTCCCCGCGGTGTTGGGGGAGGGGAACGATATCTTATTTCGGCGTTGCTCTCCTGCGAAGGTCCGCCGCAGCCATCTTGGGCTGGCGGGCTGGGCGCGCTGCCAGAGGCACAAAATGGCGGAGGAGCCGCGCGGCAACGCGGGCTCGACCCGCCGCGGGCCGCGCTTCATAAGGTCGCGTGGTGGGGTGGAATGAGACGGACGACGTTCTTTGGGGTCTTTGGGCCGGTGTTTAGGTTAACGAAGGACCGTCTTTGCCTCCACGGAAAGGACGGAGTCTGGGATGTCCTTGGGGCCTCTTATGATGAAAACTAATCTGAGGCCGACTAAGTTTGGGCCCGTTAGGTGGAGGGGATTGCGTGAGGGCTTTGTGTTTGGCCTAAATGAAGCGCTTTTCTCTGATAAAGGGCTTCCCAGGCAAAAGTCTGTATCAGTATTCTGTTAGGACAGACCACAAAATCGCTAAGATTATTTTGTGGACATCGCTTTTCCACGGGATTGTGAAGGAGAAATTGGCGGGCAACAATTTACAGCGCCGTTATTTCCTTTGTTTTGAGGCGTTCTAATACTTAGAACCACAGCGTGTGTTGGGTACACTTTTCCGTCCCTTAAGTTTCCACGTTTTAAAGGTGTTTAGTGAGGGTTGATTGAATTGCAGGAACAAGACAGTTCTAAGATTTAAGCAGCATTCGTAGCTGGTCTGTGAGGCTCTGGGTATTAGATTTGGAAAGCATTGAATGGTGCGAAGATGCGAGGCTTGCTAGAATTAAGAGAAATCTGTTAGAAGGGTAATAGAAAAGCACCATAGAAATTGATTTTTGAGGCTGTTACGGGAATAATTTGTGCTTTAAAAAAAATTGTTACCTAAGTTTCCCCTTGTTGGTAGAGCTACCTTAAGATCTGAATATGATTTATCAGGTAAATAAGATTATTAAATGTCTTAGCAAACTTTTGATTAAGATTTTAGATGATTCGTTAGAGTATTTTAGGAAGAAACTTTCAGTGATGAAGCGTGAGTTTCCTGTGTAATTTTGGAGCCCAAACTGCTTAATTTGGTTTGAGCTAATCAAGCCTTGCGTTTACATATTCGGAAGAGCATAGTTTTTAGTTTTTGATGTTTTTCCCTAAGCTGACTGACTGCAACGTCACGAGTGTTATAGATTTTTTTTTTTAAGTTCTTACTTTCTTGGGTAACAAAGTTGGGATTGAGCTCAAAAGTTGTTAAAAAGTCGTGACTTCTGTTCTTTGGCAGTTGAATCTGTTAAAACTAGTCATAAAGTCTTTTGTTATTAAACAGAACAATTACTGAGTACCTTTGTACTCCTTCGGAAATACAAAATGACTGGCTTCTGACTAAAGGAGCTCTCGGTTGAATACACGTGAAGAAAGCTTGAGAATGGAAAATTGCCCAAAGAGTTCATTAGTATATTTTACATGAGAAAGGAAACAATTGAAACTGGGTTCCAGTTTGAGACTCGGGTCAAGAAAATTTGAAATTTTCTGATTGTTTATCTTTTTACTAGTAAAAGTACATTGTGTTTTTCACAGTCTTTGAATTGTGAGAGGGAGGTTAACTTAATGTGATAAAAATTCAAATTATTTTATTACGTGAGTCTTCGCTTTCTGGCCGAGATCTCTAAACTTAAAAGTTGTGAAGTACTTCCATATTGTTGTGTTTGGTGTTTGTGTGTTTGTGTTCCAATTGGAACCTTTAAGGGTTGGAATACACCTGAATCAAACACGTGTCTAGGCTTCCAAAGCAAGCTTGGGAAAACCATAAAGCTCAGTGGAACAGTTTAATCTTAGACATGCCTGTATGATGCTTCTCTGGAGCCAGAAAAAATGAGTGTCATTCAACTCCAGGCTTCTGGACTGGGTCTTAATGTAAATCACTAATCTCTTCAAATCAGTGAGATTCTCCCTTATTTATCTGTCTCTAATCCAAGACAGTACCACCCCTCTGTGCCCCACCTTTTCCAGTGACTAGGAGTTTGTTGTGTCCCTCCCCTATAAGGTTGGGTGTGTGGGATAAATTATTCTCAGTTTGGTCACTCAGTAGAATACATTTGGGTGGATATAATAACATTTAAAGAACTGGTGTGTCCCTCATCCCTTGTTGGTCTGTGGGATTTATTCCCCCATCTCAAAGGTAATAGATTTACACTAAAATCTGTCTATAGGGGTCTAATTAGCAGACTTAACCTGATGTGGCCAAACCACTTTCAAAAGTAAGATCTCATTTTCATTTCCAGATTCAAGCCTCTTCCCCCCAAATTGCTTGCATTTTGTAAAGGGGTTGACTAGCACCCTTTCTTTGCAAAAAGAGGCACTCCTAGCCGTTAAGTCACAATTACAAGAACTTGAATAAAAAGTTGATAGCAAGTTTAGAAGTGCAGGGTAATCTTTAGAGCCCAATAGTGGTCACAGCGTGTAGGGTGTGTGAGATTTGTATGTTGGTCTGGCACTCGGTGTAATGTTCTGACCCCCTCAACATTGTAACGAGTTTCTATAAGTGAGTGTTTACTAAAGGAATCCAAAAACTAAGGAGATACTGATATATGCACTAGATGTTAAAGAAAATGTTTTGACCCAGCAGATACTCTGATAGAATACTGGCTGTTAATTTTTGTAGAACCGATGTGTTTGCAACATAGGCACATTATCTTTATCATTAGAGATGAGTAGCAGCATCTGGACACCAACCCATCAAACTGCCTTTCAAATTCTGCAGTTTTTCTCTTCTTCTGCTTAATCTTGGGATGTCTTTTTGTATTCCTTGGTTTTAGCTCCTGAACTCTAAATTCTAATTTTCAAAACATCTCTGAATCTACTTCTTTCTAAAGAATTGTAGCCATCTCACCAAATTCCTTTAAAGGATTGAATTGTCAAATAGGAAATTGTATTGTTGTGAGTCTGGTTAGGTTTATCAGTCTCTTGAAACCAGGTTGAAATATTTTTTTTTCTTGGTTTTAAACAAGAATGCTTTAATATTGTGGATATTGTCTGGAACTAGAACGTGACATTTTCAAGCTGACATTACAAGTGATTTTATAAGGTAAGTACCACTGGTTTTGCCAAAAGGTTGAAGAGGAATTTAGGTGGTGGGGGAAGTGTTAATGGGATTTGCCTTGCACAGCCTTTTTTCCTTCTTTCTCTACAATAAAACTCAAATCTAGGTGGTAAACATTAATGCTTTCATAGTTATTTTGCCCAGGACTAGGACAGAGCTACAGTTGTGTATATTTATTGAGCCTTAGCGTTATGTTTTATGTTGATTAGTGTTTTTACATATGCGACTGTTAACAAGGCATGGTGACTGATGTTTAGGAATTTTAAGTGTTTTGACCCATGTTAGTATTTCGGGGTGTGGGATATGTAGAATTAGATATTGAAATCACTTAGTATTGTTTTTAAACTGCAAGCCAAAGCAAGTTCTTCACCATAGCAAATTACAGTCTTGAAATTCCCCCAAAATCTCTGCTTTGAATTGGGTTTTGGAGGTTACACTGAGATTGATGTTATCAACGTAGATTGTTATGTGACAGTTTGGATGAGGGGCCCCTTTTTCTCTTTAATTTTTGTGGTTAGAAATTAGGTTAAAAGGCAGTCTTCTGAAAAGTCAAAAGATACTTAATACTTTTGTTGGGGAGTACTGAATGTTTTATGAATGTAAATTTAAGAGTCTGTGCTATGTTTGCAAGAGAGTTTTTGTAAGCACAGGCCTACAACTAATTTCAGGTGATGGTTTTTTCCAGACACTATTCTCCAGTTTTTGAGGATTTTACCTATCCATTCACCCTTCTGGTAGACATTTTGTCCTTACTATATTGATATGAGCATTGACCTTTCCATAACAGGATTAATTAGTTTTTCTTTGCCCCATCCCTCCCAATTTTTAAAATATTGCCTTGTCGCTTAACTTAATGAGTTTGTGCACGTTTAATGTTAAATGGATTCCAGTTGTATCCCCTAGAAACATTTTTTTAAAAAATGTGTTGATAGGACAAGTTTCTGTTTATTTCTAACTAGGATCTCTTAACTAAATGTACATAACATTAGCCCAATAGTTGGTCTTCTGGTTTTATAAAGTAGCCACTCGAACTTAGCTGAGTTGAAATAAATCTAATATTTATATTAATTTAGTAATGGTTTTGTTTTTAGACTATAAGAAGGAATCAGGTTAGGAAGGGGCAATGAAATAACAGCGGGAAGGTATCCATATTGGAAACAGTTGTGATAGCTACAGCTATGGCCTCTATTCCTGTATCTTCTGCATCTAAGTGCCCTATTTGTATCGAACTCTTAGGAGGCCCTAAGGAAACCTGCTTGGGCATTCTGATTCCACGATTACATTTGTGCTGCCAGAAAACATTTCCCATTGCATTTTAGTGATGGATATTTAAAGAAAACCAATTACTGTAACTCCCTTAAATAAAAATGTATTTTAAAATTTTTGGATTAAACAATAATTGACTTTAAAACTAGACTGGAAATTATCCTTTTGTTAGGAAAGACATCCCAGCACTTGCCAGGTTAACAATGGTTGTCTTTATGCCCAGATAGGTATAAAGACTTGCAATTTTTTTAACAAAGCCTTACATTTTTTTCAGGAGGAAAAACTAGGAGAGGAAATAATTGACAAATGAAAGATCATCAAGGTGAAATGTAGGATAACAAGAAAAACTAGAATGTTTTATGGAGGCAGTATTTATTTTATTTTGTTTATCATGTTCAGACATTTAGAGATCAGCTAAATTCAATCTTTTTAATTACTTGAGGTGAGCTATAATTTTAATAGTGCCACCTTTTAAAGTAGTATTTCTCCTTTGGACACCCAGAAGACTTAATATTTTCTTCATTGAGGGGGAAAATGTACAACAAAACTCTTTGAAAATACCAGTGTTGGATTCAAGTTTGTTCTACTTTCCTTCATAGCTACTGGCATATTGTAGGTGGTTGACTTGATTTTGTCTTTTTGTGATTCATACTATAAAATATCACTAGAGCAGCTTTTCCAGGGGGTGGGTTACACTTCAGTTCCAAATTGTCAGGTTCCTTGACACCGTCTTTCTACAGAACTCAAATACAGAACAAAAGTGTGTGACGCTAAATACGTTTCTTTATCCTACCTAGACAAGTCACAATACTGTAAACCTCTTCAACCCTGAGCCTTTGTCATCGTACAAATGAATTGTCCGTGCTTTCCTTTCTTGCACTTATGTATTAATGTGTCACTTTTTGACTAGAGGTGTGCTTTTGACACTTAACCTATTTTCTATTGAATATAATAAGAAGTGTGAAATGTAATAGTTCTTAAAATGTTAAATGAACAGTAAATGTTCAGTGGCGCACTTCACATTCAACTTAAGCATGATAAATCTATTTGGAGTAGAGAAATGAGATTGATTACCATATATTCTAGAACCAGCAGAAAACTATGTAGTTTCAGTTTTTTGAGCTGCATATTCTAGTTTCTTTTTTAATCCAAATCAACAAAGGGATTTTTTTTTCTAGTTTCAGTTTTGGCACTGGATTTTATCCTGGAGTTTTAAAATATTCTTCATCCTGTTCTTTTTCTATTAAGGTTAATGTTGAAGAAGGAAAATGCGGAAGTCGTCATTTGACAAGTTTTATAAATGAGTATTTGAAGCTCAGGAATAAGTGAAGCTGAAATTTGAAAAAATAAAAGAAAGAATGCATGCTAATTATCAGACCAGAAGTCCCACTTGTAGAATATTGAGCAATTTGTGTGAAGTGGGGAAGATGAAAGAAGTCAGAATTTGAAACGGAAGAATGAAGAAAAGAAATAAAAATGAAGTTAAGATAAGAAGTAATCTGGAATCAGAAAGCACTACGCTAAGTAATTACTAGTCTGTTTATGTGTCCCTGTATATTTTGCTAAACATGCATGCATTATTTGTTTAATAGAAGAAAATATATACAGGGTAAAGAAGTGCCTTCCAGGGGAAACGTTTAAATTAGGTAATTCTGATTTTAACTGCTTAGTCAAATGATTGAAATGCAATTTTTAAAAAACGATATTTAGTAGTCAAGCACCAGGCAGCAATGAGCTCTCCAGCATGGGTAACAGTGGGCTTCATGTTGTCCTCTCTAGATAAACTTTTTACCTATCTAATGTTGCTGGTCCTGGGGCATGAGTGAATACCTCCAGGGTTGGAACTAGTGGTCTTTGCCACCTCCCTGGACTCTTAGATTGCACTGATCCCTTTCCTTCAGTACTGAGCAATGTGTAGTAGAATATTTTCTGTTAAACGATTTTCAAAAAATGTCACCAAGATGGTTATGGAACCGAACCCCCAAAATCCAAACAAAGCATTGAATAAAATAGTTCCCTTTGGCATTAGTGTGTTAGTTTTTTCCATATGGCAGTAGTGGAAATCTATGAGCATTTGGGCCCTAAATTTAAGATGCATATTTGCTAAATACACAGGGATGGTTTTTCAAATTCTGTTTCTGTTTAATGCCTATTCCAGCTGATTGACTAGGGTTACTGATAAAATACAGTAGCTTCCCCTTAGAAGAGGTGGGTCACGTGAGTGAACAGGATAGCTAATTAATACAAATTGCAGTAGTGGCAGATGCTTTCATTCCTATTTCTCCTTTTCTGCTATCAACATTTAGTTACTGTGATATTAGAGGTACAGGTTACAAAGTAGCTTTATTCTGGTTACTCATCCCTACCACTTACTGAGAAATTCAACCAAAAAGCTGTCTCTTCCTTTTCTGTGTGTTTTATTTTAGCTGAGTAGAAGGGTCAAGTGATTGTTGTAATGTTGTTACTCTCAGTTGGATGAGACAAGTACACATATCAAAATAATATCCAATAGTAGCCAGCCAACAGTTTTCTACCCAATTGAGAATGCCAAGGGTATCATCTCATACAGTTCTTCCTGAAATAAACTTTCTCTGAGAGTTGTCAGGTCTTCATGCTCTTGGAGAAAGTGACTTAAATGGCATTTCTTAGAGAATCCATTTTCTGATGCTTTCAGGCCTGTTTATTTCTGTATCTTGCAAGCAGAAGAAAATTTTCTCATAAGAAGTTTTGCGTTCCTTTGTCAAATTTCTTGCCATAGATAAACTAATGATAACATAAATGTTACTTTTATGTTCCAAATTACTCAAAGAGCAGGCAGGAAGCTGAGGTAAAAGTGATGTGAACGAATATTACATTTTAATTCCAAGCCCATGGATTCTTTTATGAAGAAACCTGACAGGTCCTTGGGGTGCAAAAGAGGAAAATACCTCAACCCCCAGCCCACTAAAGGAAAGAAAGCAATTTGGAATCCGGTTATGACCCAAGCTGGATAGACTTAAGGTGAGAAAACATTGCTAGTGGACCATTGTGTCCATTTGTTTTTGTTTTCCCCCTTGACCAAAGCATCTGTGGGTCCTAGTGTATCTCCTCCTCGGACCATAGGGAAGATGAAGAGGAGGCCGGCTTCTGTTCCTAAGAACAGGCAGTGTGTGAAAGACCACCTTAATCAGAGGTCTGATTAATGCTAGGGGGAGTCAAAGCAAGGAAGTCGGGATGACAGCGTTTCAGGAAGGTAACCTTTGCCAAGAGAAAAAAATCATCAGTAGGAAGCATGTAACTTCTGAAGTTGACTAAGTCAAGTAAGTCAGACTTAACTAGTATGATAAACACAGTGTTTTAAGAGATGCAGATGCCCAATTCCAGGCCACCTAAAAACAGACTCCAGCTCAGAGTTCTTGTATTTGAAAATGCTGTAGACGTTTAGTGCATACCTGTGTTTATGAGCCACTGTTTTAAATCTAATAAACTATATTCAGTTTTTAAAATAATACAGGGATTGGATGGTGATTCCTTCTTTCAAATATGTTTTTGTAAGGTGGTTGCTGTTCTCAGAATAGGGAGATGTAGATTATTTTGTTGGAAGGCTAAGTGTGCTGTATTTTTACTTGATGTATTCCCTGCAGGTTTTGTGTTAGGATGTGGCAGAGATCCAGTCTGTGAGAGCTTGATTGATTCCCTGAGCATTTTTCAGGGAAATTTTGGCTTTATTCATGCTAATTTTTGGTTCATGGTCCCTTTTTGTGAGGCAGTGGTGTCCAGTTAGTTCTGTCTCTTGGTGTGGTTTTAATGTGTTGACCGTGTCAGCCCTAACAGTGGAATTTGAAGTATCCTTAGATTTAGGGGCTTCCCCAACTGGTTTTACAGATTTGCCTGTCTGCATTAATATTTAAAGTTAACATTATGCTTTCGATTTGGGTGCGAATTTTAGGTCTTATTTTTTGTAGACAAGCTTTATTTATTCCCTTGCATATGTATTTCCCAGCCAGTTAAATGGCCAAAATAACTTCAGAAGGCTTTAACTTTTTTAAGAAAATATCCCTGATAAAGGTGGAGACGTTTAGGTGCTGTCCCAAACACGTGTCAGTATAGAAAAGGAAGCTTTTGCATTCTGGTATTTCCGTTATTCCTGGCCTAAGAAAGGATTGCTTACAAAATGTATCTGCGTAGTCCGTTAGTTTTGGAGGCTGAGTGAAAACTGTGGTTTCCCAAATATTATATCTGTGAGCTGCTGGAATTTAAGGAGAAAACTTCATTAAGTCTTATTTTCTAGGTTAGGAGTAGTATCTCTTCCCTCAGTGGACAGGCTGCTGAAGCATCTTAGCTTAGAATAAAAGCTTTTCTGTTAAATAAAGCCAGGAGCTTATTAAAGAGGACCTTGACTTGACCCATTCTTCCTTTATACTCAGATTCCTGGGCCGACTGATTTCTGTTAACTACAGTTACTTTATTGGTAGTCTTTTAACTGTTAATGTGAAACATCCATATTCTGCTTTCACTTCCATTGAGGTAATCTTTCTAGTGTTGGAGTAAATAGGCGTTTAGCAACTTTTGGGTTCCCCATTTCTATTTTCTCACCTGTATTAATTTTTGCCTGTGGTAAAAGTAGCAAAAACTACACCCTCATTTTTGAGTCTTCAGAATACTTGATAGGGAACTCCAAGGGATTGTTATTTATTGGAATCCCCAGAGCATCACTACATCCTTTAACCATTTCTTGATGTTAAAGGCAGCTGTCCTTACTAATAAAGAAGGGTATCATATTTTTCTTTTAATCTCTTTACAGTCACTCATGGAGGGAGGTAGAGGGGAAAGGCTGTCACGTTTCATGTCACCTCAGCAATGTTTTATAATGGCCTTGAAGTCATTTGAACGTTTCTAGAGTCGTCTGGGCCTAGAGACCTGAACTCATTTTACTGGATGAGTTAGCCTTTCCTTCTCTGTTAAACCTGAAACCTTAATATGTCTCTTCTGTGTTACATTATACATTTTTTCCCTGAGCATCAAAGGATCATCCAGATTTTCTCCGTTATGCTGTAAACCACAAAACTATCTTCTAAAGTGTTTTGAGGTGTAATTTAAAATAATCCTCTATCTTCTATCCTTTCAAGAATGTCCAGAATACTCTGAAGATGTTTCACACAAGGAAATCTCCTGTGATTAAATTTTATGTGGAAGCTTCACCTTTGATTCATGCCATATAGTGACTTATCGTAATACTGCTTCCTTTTGAGTCTTGCTATTTCTGCTCTCTTGAGTAGAAAGGCTCACCAGGCTTTACTTTGTCTAAGTTGGATAGCCTAAAATAAAGGTTGCCTTATTTGATAATTTTACCTGTCAGACTGATGAGGAGTAAGTAGGTTCTGTCCCTTCCTCATCTGCTGTTTTGGTGCCTTGGCAGAACTTTTCCTTCGTTTCATTACTTAATATACCTTTTGTTGATTAATTCTGACTATGTGTCTTTAACTCATTGATGACCTAGTTGTCCTGGTTATCCATTCCTTTGCTATTTTTCATTACAGATCCCCCCCACCCCTTAACATGCCAGCCAATCCCAATTTTGATTGGGAAAGCTTTGGCTTTTGTATGTAGTTTCTATCCTCTTTCGCTTCCTGGGCCCTAGATTAGGAGCTCCTGATTTAGCTGCCCTGGTTTTAATGTGTGCTTAAGTTAACTAGGTAAGTTAGGTTAATTCCTGGTTTCCCATAAGTTTGCCCTGGCTCATCTCCATTTAGCTGGAGAAACTGTGAAGGATCTCTGATATCTTCTCTACTCTTATTTGTGTGTAGTTCGCTGTTCTGTTGTAGCTCCATCTGGTTGCTTTCAGTTTTTTAGGGGGCCTCCCACCATGGTCAGATGCAATAGGGTTTTACAGGGTTTAGTGTCTTTCACGCTAGCCTTTGCTTTCCACTAGGTTTCTACCTTTCTCTAGGATTTGAAACTGAGATCATCATCTTTATCTCTTTTATCACTGAATTATAAATAATAACTTGAAAGGTCAAGGTCTATTTTTTTAAGTAAATTATATAAATTTTATAGGGTTTGTTTTATTGATTGCAACTTGATTGAAATAGGTATAAAGTATAGGTGTCATAGTTAATAAGGTTCCGTCTCACCCTAGACTTTATGGAGTAACATTCTGAAACACAGTCCTTGGACAGTTCCCTTAACTGCTTGACTTTGGCACCCCTTTCTGAAGGAAGTGGGGTCAAATAATTCTTATCCCTGCTCCAAAAAGGTGGAAGAAAGGACAAGTTAATTGACTTATGTCATTTGGAGCAATGAAACTATTAACACCAGGTATACTCAGTTCCTGCCCTTACCTATATTTTCTTATCTTGGAAGGGGATTGCTGTCCCTCGCCATTTATCTCACAGCAGCTTATTTGTTTTTAAAGTTGCCCAGAAAGTGTGCAAATTAAACTTTTAACATCTACGTGTAGGAATCCCGTTCTGCTTCCAGAAGTGGAAGTGCTCACGGATCGGGGAAATCTGCAAGGCATACCCCTGCAAGGTCTCGCTCCAAGGAAGATTCCAGGCGTTCCAGATCAAAGTCCAGGTCCAGATCTGAATCTAGGTAAGAAAGACTGTCTTGAGATTTCCTCGTTACTCTTAGCTCTGAAATTGGTGCGTGTTTTGTAAACCAGGAAGTTAGAGAAGGTTAGATTATTTGTTGGCCTATTAAATATTGGCACTAGAAGTGAACTTAAGTTCTGGGAGGCAAGACTAAAAGCGGTTAAGAGCCTGGGCTTTTGGAGTCAGGGTTCTCTATTTTTGTTGGTTTGGGCAGATTATATAACCTTTCAGCATTAGCTTCTTTATAAAAGGCAAATTAGAAATACAGTACCAGTTCAGGGTGGTTGTGAGGATTTACTGAATGTAAGTAAATTGCTTATTAGTATGGCAAATAGACTGCAGAACACTGGCTTTCAGTAATTGCAATTCTTGATAAATAAGTATATACGTGGTGCGCTTTTTTTTTTTTTTTAATGTTGGTGAAGAGTAGGCTATATATATACACATCCTGGTTTGCCTGGGACAATACCAGTTTATGCCTGTGGTCAGGCATAATTAACAGCACCCCTTTTCTTAAATGTGTCCTGGTTTCGATGACAACTTAGAGTCACTCTAGTTAGTCAAGAGCCACTCGATTTTTTTGTTTTTGTTTTTAACTGCTGGGGAATACTTGTGATTTTGTTACTGTATTAAGTTAATGATGGGCATAATGGGAGACAGAAAAGTAGAGAAATGGTTTTCTGAGGGGGAAAGATGGGCACAAGCCAACTTAGTAAAATACTGCATGCCTTGATTTGCAAAAGATAAGTAATGTGTCTTTAATTGGAAGAAATACTGGAGGAGAGCTTGTGGTTTTTAGAACGCTTCCTAGCAAAGTTGAAATGACTTAATAGAGAAGAAAAGTATTGATCCTATTAAGTTGGTAACCATGTTAGCATATTCCTGGATTGTTCCCTCTTTTGGAGTTTAACTTTAGAATAGAGTAATAAACTTAAAGAAGATAGTATCTGTTGTCAATCGTAACCTTAGGGAGGTGTCTTTGTCTTGCAGGTCTAGATCCAGAAGAAGCTCCCGAAGGCATTATACCCGGTCACGGTCTCGCTCCCGCTCCCATAGAAGATCACGTAGCAGGTCTTACAGTCGAGATTATCGTAGACGGCACAGCCACAGCCATTCTCCCATGTCTACTCGCAGGCGTCATGTTGGGAATCGGGTAAGGCGAAAAACTGGTTTTGAAGCAGTGAATTGCCTAAATTTACTTTTTCTTAAAGTTAGAGCTGATTTTGACAATAGAGCTTTAGCAGTGGGTGCCTGAGTGAACTTTTTAGTGTTTTGAGACTGTCTTTTAAGTTAATCTTCATGAAGGGGTCTGCGTTTGGGCTACCTGTCATTTAAGCATAATACTGACACAGTGATGATGTAACTCCTTAGCCCATCAAAAGAAACTTCCCACTGTGCATTACTATACTGTACTATAGTATTAGCACATTAGTTCAAAATATAGTTGTGTGCTAACGTTACTCTTTTTTTCCAGGCTGCATAAACCCAATTAGATGCTCTCCTAACTTTCTCATTTAATTTGAAGCTAATTTCTTTTTGGTGTTGTTAAGGTGTTTTTTACATTTCATGAAAGACTTCAAATGAGATATTTATTGTGATTTCATTGTATAATCCAAGTGGTTTAGGAGGAGGATGCGGGGGGACTTAATGTTTTTACAGTAGAGTAGAATCTTTCCCTAGTAAATTGTTAGTTTATGAAATAAATGGAATCTTTAGATAAATTCATCACAGCATCTGGAATGTTAGCAACATATGGTTCACTCTTTATTCTTTCCTCTGTCATCGTTTTTTGAGACAGGACCTCACTCTGTCACCCAGTCTGGAGTGCAGTGGTGCAATTTCAGCTTACTGCATCCTACCTTCCAGGCTTAAGCGATCCGCTCACCTCAGCCTCCTGAGTAGCTAGGACTACAGGCATGCACCATCATACCCAGTTACTTCTTGTATTTTTATAGACGTGGGGTCCCTGTGTTGCCCAGGCTAGTCTCAAAACTCTCCTGAGCATCAAGCAGTCCACCAGCCTTGGCCTCCCAAAGTGTTTGGATTACAAGCATGAGCCACTGCACCTGGCCAACTCTTGTTTCTTATGATTGCAAGCTGTTTATGACCTGTAAAATGGTTTGGTACACATCCCCTTGGGCTTCATTTATGTACATACACTTGTGCATTGTGTTTCTTGAAAAATCAACCCATACATGCTCATCAGTTCAGAGCATTTTATTGAATGGAAAGTGTGTCAACATTAAAATTTTTTCTAGCTGATGGACTCTGTGGTTCCAGTTATCTTTGTGTGTCATGTTATGAATATGTGGATTTTTCTCAGAGTAAATTCATAGAAGGAAAGATGCAGGTTGCTTGTCACCAGCACGAGTGATTGTTTCCCCATTTAATTCTAAGGTTGAAATTTTTTCTTTTGCATTTTTCCTACCCATTCCCAAAAATGCTTATAGTACTTGCTGTAATTTTGTAATTTCCAAGTGGTATTTGGTCTAATTATTATGTAATTTTCTTGTTAGTGACATTTTGGCTAGTATATAGCTACCTTTTTTAAAAACTTTGATTTTATGACAACTTTCCAAAGTTAAAAAAAATTTTTTTTTTCCCTAGGCAAATCCTGATCCTAACTGTTGTCTTGGAGTATTTGGGCTGAGCTTGTACACCACAGAAAGAGATCTAAGAGAAGTGTTCTCTAAATATGGTCCCATTGCCGATGTGTCTATTGTATATGACCAGCAGTCTAGGCGTTCAAGAGGATTTGCCTTTGTATATTTTGAAAATGTAGATGATGCCAAGGAAGTAAGTAAAAGTCGACCTGTTCCTTTGTAAACCACCAGTTCTATTGTTAACACCAAGTACCAGTGACCAGTTGCTAGGATAGGGACAAGGACAAGTCAATAATACTTCGAACTTTTTCTCCAGCCTCTTGTGGAGACTGAGATACCTGCACAATAACAGAAAATTTTGTATAACTTGGGGAAGTTGGTCCTACCACCTACTTTATTAGTTGCCACCTACTGGGGTCAACTATACCCCAATTCCACCAGGATATGTAGTCAGTGTTTACATTGAGTTTACATTCTAGAGTCGAAAATAACCAAAAGCAAAGTTATGTTCCTTTTTTGGCAAGTGAATGATGTCATATTTGGATTTTGACTTGAGGCAGAATATAGGAGTCAAGATATGTGAGGCTAGATCCCATTTAAGAAATTCAGACTTCAGGTACAGAAAGGATGGTAGCTCAAGTCGTCTCCAAGTATAGAGAAGAGGAAAAACTGAGAAACACTTAATGACAAGCTCTCTGATAGTCGATGTTGAAATTAGGAATTGAGCTCCAGGTAAAATCACTTTAAGTAGGTCTTTATGGAAATTAAAAATTTTTTAAACGATAAATTTTTAAAGGGGTAACCTACTAATGGAACAATTAAAAGCTGAATGCAGCTAGTTACAGTGAGTGACTTTGTGGAATTGTAAGATTTGAAGAGACCTCTTAAGATACACAGCTTCATTTTAGGAAAAATTGAGATGTCAAAGGTGTAAGTAGGATTCGCTTGAGTTCACCCATTTCCTAATTAAATTTTTGCAATACGGTCACAGCTCTCAGAAAATAGCATAAATTTTATCTTAATCTCTAGTGCCAGAAACTGTCAGGGGCATAAACACTAGCTTGAACATCTGAACTGGAAGATAGCATAGTATTGGAATTAGAAATTTTAATTCTATTTAGGTAAAAGGATGTTTCCTCAAATTATGAATAAACTTTAATGTGTTCGAAATGGGTTATTTTTATTTTTTAAATGTATGCTGTTAATACGGACTCTGGGAAAAGGAACTATATGTACTTAAGACTTTGCTTCAGTCTTAGCTTTTGGCTTCCAGAGAAGGGCTAAGAAGACTTCAAGCGTTAAATAATATGTTCAGGTTTCATGAATCATAGGATCTCAGTCACAACTATTTAACTCTGCTGTTTTAACCCAACAGCAGCCAGATAAATGAGTGGGGCCCTATTCCAATAAAAGATTATTTTGGGGCACTGGAATTTGGAATTCGTGTGTTTCTTCACTTGTCATGAAATACTATTTTTTCCCCCTAGTTATTTAAATTCTTAGCTTATGGGTTATACAGAGACAGCCAGCTGGCCAGATTTGACCTACAGGCTGTAATTTGCCAATTGTGTGCTGCTTTGAAGCTGGAAATACTGTCAGGATTATAGTTAGGTAAAATAATTGCTTCACGTTTTTATGAGTAGCTTTTACAAATGAACATTTAGTGGAGGGAACAACACATTGTAAGTTGTAGACCTTATGTTTTGGCTAACATTAAGATAATTTAATGCACCTAACTGAGGTGTGCAGTGGGACCTTACTCAGCCATGGGATAATTAGTGGCTTTGTTCAGGATGTATATAACAATTTATTTATCTTTTGAAGGCTAAAGAACGTGCCAATGGAATGGAACTTGATGGGCGTAGGATCAGAGTTGATTTCTCTATAACAAAAAGACCCCATACACCAACACCAGGAATTTACATGGGGAGACCTACTTAGTAAGTTTATTTTCAAAATAAATATAATTGGTAATTGTTCACTTATCAAAGAAACACAGTGGAAAGTCTTCAGCACTTAGATTTGTGCCATAAACTTGACTGTTGATTGATTTTAACTATTACAGGTAAAACTGTAAACCTTAGTCAAGTGCACTTTTAAATTTTCTTTTTTGTTTTTGTTGTTGTTGTTTGATTTTGTTTTTGTTTCGTTTTGAGACGGAGTCTCGCTCTGTTGCCCAGGCTGGAGTGCAGTGGCGCAATCTCGGTTCACTGCAGCCTTCGCCTCCCGGATCCAAGTGGTTCTCCTGCCTCAACCTCCCAAGTAGCTGGGACTACAGGCACCTGTCACCATGCCCTGCTAATTTTTTGTAGTAGAGACGGGTTTTCACCATGTTAGCCAGGATGTTCTCAATCTCCTGACCTTGTGATCTGCCCTCCTCGGCCTCCCAAAGTGCTGGGATTATAGGTGTGAGTCACTGCGCCCAGCCTAAATTTTCTTAAATAGAGCAAAGTGATACTGTTTTTCTTTGCTCTTAGAAATATGTGGGATATGCAAATTGACATCTGGCAGGATCTGTGTGCCTCCTTAACCAAAGATTTTTAAAAATAGGTTTATGTAGAAACAGGGGAAAGGGCAATGTTTGTTCAATATAGGTGAGAATTTTAACAGGAATAATGTTTATTTTCCAGTTAATGTGTCAGAAAAGACCTACTAGCAGATATAAAAAGTCATGTCCAGAAAGATAAGGGAGGTCACCTGTTTTTTTTTTCTTTATAGTGGCAGCTCTCGCCGTCGGGATTATTATGACAGAGGATATGATCGGGGCTATGATGATCGGGACTACTATAGCAGATCATACAGGTAAGTTATGAGGTAGAAAGGTCAACGTCTGAATCTCAGTAGTGTACAGAGCAGCACTATGCTTAAGTTTTAGCCCTTGGTAAAAGCTTTGCTTTAGTACTTTTACTCTAGAAATGCAGAGCAGAAGCGTAAATCAGATTTTAAGGTTCTGTGTCTTTTAATCAATTTAATGTGTAATTGGATTTCTGTTCAAATATTCTAGAATATAAATGGGATTTAGATGATAACTTATAATGTTAATGATAAAATGTATTCTTTTTAAACATTGAATGAGGCTGGGCACAGTGGCTCACACCTGTAATCCCAATACTTTGGGAGGCCAAGGCAGGCAGATAACCTGAGGTCCAGCCTGGCCAACATGGTGAACCCCGTCTCTACTAAAAATACAAAAATTAGCGGGCATGGTGGTGCATGCCTGTAGTCCCAGCTACTCGGAAGGCTGAGGCAGATGAATTGCTAGAACCCGGGAGACAGGTTACAGTGAATTGAGATTGCACCACTGCACTCCACTCTGGGCAACAGAGCGAGACTCTCTCCAAAAAAAAAAAATAATAATAATAATGAAAGCAGAATTATAGGCTGAGACGGGGGGATTGCTTGAGCCCCGAAATTTGAGACCTGGGCAGCATGGGGAGACCCCATCTGTAAAAATTGAGGCAGGAATCTGGGGAGATTGAAGCTGCAGTGAGCCAGGTACACTCCCATCTGAGTCTCCTCCCACCAGAGCAAGACCCCACCTTAAAAATTAAAAAAAAAAAAAAAATTATAGCCTCTGTCTTAGTCTTGTAAAAGCAGATTTCATAAGCCATTTTGGAAAGCCACCACTTTTCAGGCAGTTTCTTGGAATCTCTAATGCATGCATCGTACACTTAGAGGGCAGGTAAAACTGATGCCTTGAAAGAGTCCAGAGAATAATTTTACGACATTAATTTAGTATGACAAGGGTAAGTCGCTTTTTATTGTTGCCAAAAATTTGGTATTTCGGGGTTTGGGTAGGGAAATGTCAATCATATTTTAAAAATAAAGATACCTTTGAGAATACTTCCAAAGATAAGAATGAAGGAAAATCGTGACATTTTGGTCCTCCCTTGCTTTGTCAAAATGTGTAATTTGACAAGTCAAATAATACAGTTAGTATTGACCACTGTTGTCATTGATAATGATATTGAGGTATGGATGTCTTTTTTGTGGATTATTTGGTAATGTTTAAGAAGTTAACAGTTGTTAATCATTGTCTGAAAGTGAGTCTGTAAGTGTATTCTTGTTCAGCATTTTATCACCCATGAAAACCCTTTTTTATTTAAAGCATCACTCTGTTGAATGGTACTAAAGGTACTGATTTGTTGAGACTGAGATAAAGCTGTTTGGTTCTGTTTTGTTTTGTTTTGTTTTGGTTTTGTTTTGTTTTTGAAGAGCATTTACTTAGGAATGTTCTGTGTTCTAATACTACTACTCGTTTCAGCCACCAGAGAGAACCCTATGCAGGTTTCTAAAAAGAGTGGCAAATCACTTGACCTGCAAGAAACATCTCATTCATGCTGTATGAAAGTTTTTATTTTACTAAATGAATGACATCATTTTTTAAAACTTACAAACGGAATGCCTGTTGCCTTTCTGTCTTCACAGAGGAGGAGGTGGCGGAGGAGGAGGATGGAGAGCTGCTCAAGACAGGGATCAGATTTATAGGTACGCCAGGAGAGGACTTAGCATCTGTACAACTGTAGAAAGTTTCACATAAAGATGTTTGCCTACTAATGTTTTGGTAAATTATAAGTGGAATGCCCAAAATCATACTGTTTGAAGCTCCTGAAAATATTCTAACGGAAACTAAATGACTACGTAAAATCTTTGTATATTTATAATAATTAATTGGGTTTACAATGGGTTATTATTTAGTGGTACCATTTTATACCTTGATGAGGTACAGTGATGTTAAAGTGACTTTAAAGTGAAGTTAAAGTCACTGATAAGAACTCATTTTTTTGTCATTATGTTCTTGTATTACATTTTATTTGCTTTTTGTAAGCATCTAATAGCACATGAACAGCTTTTTTTACACAAAGCTAAATCCTGAAGTACTTGTGGAATTAGTTTTGGGTATTCATGAGGGTGCTGTTGGAATTATTGAATGGTATGGGAATTTTCTCTCATTTTTATTTTTAATTTTTGGAGACAGCAACACTGTTGCCTAGGCTGGGGTACAGTGGAGCAATTTCAGCTCACTGCAGTCTCTGCCTCCCAAGTAGCTGGGATTACAAGCGTGCACCACCACACACACATAGCTAATTTTTTTGTATTGTAGTAGAGACAGGTTTTCACCATGTTGGCCAGGCTGGTCAAACTCCTGGCCTCAAGTGATCCTCCTGCCTTGGCCTCCCAAAGTGCTGGGATTACAGGCGTGAGCCACGCACCCAGCCAGGAATTTTTCTTTTACCTCTCTTAATCATACTTCACAAAATTTAAGAGATAAGCAGATTAAAATATAGCAAGGATTATTTGACCTGAAAGTTATTTGGTACTTGGGCCTGATAATGTACTTCATTCTCAAGACTTAAACAGACATCGAAGGTTCATGCAGCGTTTCCTTTTTTGGGAACTAATAAAAGGGCAGTATTTATAGTCGTAAATTTATATGTTTGGTCTAATTATTGAGACTTAGACAATCTTGACATTTGTTTATAGAAGGCGGTCACCTTCTCCTTACTATAGTCGTGGAGGATACAGATCACGTTCCAGATCTCGATCATATTCACCTCGTAAGTTTTTATCTTAATGATTGTTTATATTGTTGTAGTATGGCTTGCTCTGGTGACAAAATACACCAAGTAACTATTCCCTTTTGCAGATAATGGATTGCTTTCAGGTAGTTTTATCTATACCTATGATTCTGCACACACCCTGAATGGTTTTTTGGTTCAAGAAAGTTTATGGAAACAACCCTTAGAATCCTTTTTTTTTTTTTTTTTTTTTTTGAGACGGAGTCTCGCTCTGTCACCCAGGCTGGAGTGCTGTGGCCGGGTCTCAGCTCACTGCAAGCTCCGCCTCCCGGGTTCCCGCCATTCTCCTGCCTCAGCCTCCCGAGTAGCTGGGACTACAGGCGCCCGCCACCTCGCCCGGCTAGTTTTTTGTATGTGTTTAGTAGAGACAGGGTTTCACCGTGTTAGCCAGGATGGTCTCGATCTCCTGACCTCGTGATCCGCCCGTCTCGGCCTCCCAAAGTGCTGGGATTACAGGCTTGAGCCACCGCGCCCGGCCAGAATCCTATTATTTTTTAAGAAGGAAAAATTGGAGAGCCTCCTGAGCCAGAGTAGGCTCAGAGACTCCTGTTGTTTCTAACTGAAATAGTAACTTTAGTAGCTTTTCAAGAGTCCTTAAAAATTTTTGGACAGCACAGAAACATGGATTACTTTTAGCTCTCAGATTATGCAACATTGCTATCTCATTTCTAGTGTAATACTTACATGGAAGTCTTTCTCTGTTTGGGGGTGGAGGGGTCTGGTACATAGGAATTTCTTAATGGCAGAATATTCTGAAATTCTCAGCATTAAAGTATATTTGATAATTAGTTCACTTAATATTAAAGCATGTTCATTCTTCTCTTCCTAGGTCGCTATTAAAGCATGAAGACTTTCTGAAACCTGCCCTAGAGCTGGGATATTGTTTGTGGACAATATTTTTTATTGTCTCTTGTTTAAAAAGTGAACAGTGCCTAGTGAAGTTAGGTGACTTTTACACCTTTTATGATGACTACTTTTGGTGGAGTTGAAATGCTGTTTTCATTCTGCATTTGTGTAGTTCGGTGCTTTGTTCAAAGTTAAGTGTTTTCAGAAAAGTATGTTTTGCATGTATTTTTTTACAGTCTAAATTTTGACTGCTGAGAAGTTTCTATTGTACAAAACTTCATTTAAAAGGTTTTTCTACTGAATCCAGGGTATTCTGAAGATCGAAGCCTGTGTAAAATGCTACCAAATGGCAAAAAGCAACAATAAACAGTTTGATTTTTACTTTTCTTTCTAACATATCAATGCTTAGCAGAACTATTCAGATTAAGTTGTCAGTAGTAAATTTAAAGACAAATGCCCATTTTCCTCCAGTCCATGAAACATACCATACTTATATAACTGCAACTAAATGTTAAAAATTATGCTCTGTAACTCTGTACTGCTAGTATTAGAACTAAAAACCTTAAAATACAGCCAGTGCTTAATGCTTATATAAATGTGGATTTGTCAGCTTTTATGTAATCTGTAATATGTATAGCAGGAAATAAGAAACGAAGAGTTACACAGTGTATGCCTTAAAAGGCTGTTTCTTAAAAAGCTGTTACAAGGGGATAATGGTATTTCAACTAGTTATCAGCAAGTGACAATACATTCCACCACAAATATACTCTTGTTCTTCTAGCTTTTAGACTATATGAAAAAACTGGGTGCTTCAGAGTACATGATAAGAGAAGGGAACACTACACCTGTGTCATGGATGAACTGAAGACTTTGCCTGTTCATTTTTTAAATATTATTTTCAGGTCCTTTGCTTACCAAAGGAGGCCCAATTTCACTCAAATGTTTTGAGAACTGTGTTTAAATAAACGCAAATGGAAAGAAAAATGCTGGTGCAGCTGTTTACAAAGAAGTGTTCTTGTTCTATTAGAGTTCTTCTGTAGTTAATTGTTAGGGCAGTGTGTTCCTTGGACTGAGATGTATCTTTGCTATTTTGGGGAGGGGGAGATGAATTTCTGTTTCTGTTCCTGAAAAATTCAGAGGGATATCCATTTGGGGATGGAGTTATAGTAAATAACTAGACTGAGGGTACTTGAAATACATGTTCTTAGTTTTCTTTTGTATTTAAGTAATTTTCATGACCATTGCAGAGATGTTGCTATATGTAGATTCTTTTGTTACCTTGCTAACCTTTATCGCATTTAGATACTAGTACATTTCAGGTACTTTGAGAAGCACTTTATATACAATCTTTAGCAATGAAATTATGTAACTTACCTTAGTTCAAATAGCTGTTTAGGTGGCAATGCCACGATCTGAACCTAGGTGATGTTAGTCCATAGTTCTGTTAATCATGATGTCATTCAGCCTCAAATCTGGGTAGCTGGGTGATGGAAAATACCAGTAATGGAGCATAGGCAGTATTGGCAGGTCTTAATTTGTAAAACTTACTGTCCAGGGTGTTGATAATCTCCAACATAACCCTCAGTTTCTGTCTTAAAGCCTGAGTTTTAGCCCTTTTGTCGTGTAGCTGTCCTTTATCCTGCTGGTTAAAAGTTTCCTTTTTTAGGCTAGTCTGAGTTATTTTTCTGGCTTTAAAGAATTTTAAGTATTTGACATGGCCATGAAGAGTGTTAACAGGCAAAAGACGTTGAGGAAAACTTGGAATTTTACCAGATTGGGACAGACTGAAAAGTAGTAGTAGTGGTACTACACAAAGTGGTAGTCTTTTGATGTGCTGTAATGCTAGTCACCAGTTTCATGAAATGCAGCAGTTGAATCAGACCAAAAAAACTATGGGAAAGGATAAATTTGAGTCTTAAAGTTCTTGCCTCAAGGCAAAGGGACTTGGAGGCTTTTATGTGCCAGTACAAACAATCCATTGCTTATAGCTGTAGGGCTGAGACTACTAAAACCAAATGCAAAGTTCATTTGGAAGATTGCTCAGTTAAATAGTTTCATACTGTAAGGCCCTTGTGAAACTTCTCAGGAAATAAACAGAGTCCCAACAATGTAAACAAGGCTGTGTCAAAAGATTTGTAGACCTGGGAGCAGGGGTTTCCAACCTCCTGGCCATGAATTGCCTGAGCTCCACCTCCTGTCAGATCAGCAACAGCAGTAGATTTTCATAGCAAGAACCCTATTGTGAAGTGCGCATGTGAGGGATCTAGGTTGCGCATTTCCTTATGGAAATCTAACTACATGTTAGAGAATGCTCAAGCTCTACAATGTTTACACTGTTGCCCCTACATAAGGAATATATGCCTTAGGATGAAGCTAATAGCTCTTAGCCCTCTTATTCCATTGACTAGGATTCCAATTCTGCAAGGCCCAGGAGGAGAAATTGAGAATTAGAAGTTTCACCCAGAAGAAATAAAAGGATTTGGTTTGCATTATTACCAAAATTTCTGTAAATTCGACGGAAATTTTGAAGATGGATTAGGCTGGGTTTGTTATTAGCAGTGGACACACCACTGGTATTCCTTCAGCATGCCATCTCAGTGGTTTTTATGTGATTGACTCTTGTAGGATTGGACTTAATGCTTTGTAAGGGGTTATTGTATACAGTATAAAGGATTATATATAATCTTTTATATATAATGTAAAGACTTGAAAGTGACAAGAATACGGGATTGGTTCTATTCCACTCATTCTGCCCCTTACAAGACAAGACCCAAAATAATCTTTTTTTTCCATGAGTAATCAGTTGATGAAGTTAAGCAAAGTGTTTCAAGAGTTATACTGCCCTGGCAAGAGGAGATGAACTGAAATGGGATTCCACGTTTGTAGAGACCAGGTAATCACTGTTTTTTGGTGTGGGGGGGGGGTTTGGTTTGGTTGGTTGGTTTGTGTGTATGTGTGTGTGTGTGTTTTGAGACATAGTTTCACTCTTGCCCAGGTTGGAGTACAATGGCGGGATTTCAGCTCACTGCAACCTCTACCTCCCAGGTTCAAGTGATTCTCCTGCCTCAGCCTCCCAAGTAGCTGGGATTACAGACATGCACCACCACGCCCGGCTAATTTTTGTATTTTTAGTAGAGACGATTTCACCACATTGGTCAGGCTGGTCTCAAACTCCTGATCTAGGGTGATCCACCCACCTCGGCCTCCCAAAGTGCTGAGGTTACAGGCATGAGCCACCCACTCCCAGCCAAGACCAGGTAATCACTGTTAACCCCTAGAAACTGAAGTTGGCAGGGTTAATAATTAAAAGGAGCAAGATACAATTAGTGTGTGAAAGGACCTGGCAGGAATTTCAAGCTGTAGTTAACTAGATACTAGGTTCAGGCTGGGCGCAGTGGCTCATGCCTGTAATCCCAATACTTTGGGAGGCCAAGGCGGGTGGATCACCTGAGGTCAGGAGTTCGAGACCAGCCTGGCCAACATGGCGAAACCCCGTCTCTACTAGAAATACAAAAATTAGCCTGGTGTGGTGGCAGATTCCTGTAATGTCAGCTACTTGGGAGGGTGAGGCAGGAGAATCGCTTGAACCTGGGAGGCAGAGATTGCGGTGAGCTGAGATTGTGCCATTGCTCTCCAGCCTGGGCAACAAGAGTGATACTCCATCCCAAAAAAACTAGGTATTACATTCACAGAAATAAAAACACACTAGTCTTTTGCCAAAGACACCTGCAACTATTGAACTATGTTGTAGAAAGATAAATACTCAAACTTAACGAGAAATGACAGTTGACCAACATCATGGGTTTGAACTGTGTGGGTCTCCTTACAGGAATTTTCTTCTGCCTCTGCCACCCTTGAGGCAGTAAGACTGGCACCCCCACTCCCTCACCCTACTCAATTTGAAGATGATGGAGGATGAAGACTTCTGATCCACTTTGGTGTAGAAAATAAGGATTATAAGAACAGATACACAATATATACACAAGTTTTGTGTTACATAGGTTATTGGTAAAACTTGTGACCAACAGACTGTTCAGGGGGAATCAAAGGTTGTGCGCAGCTAGGTACAGAGGATTACATGAGAAGAAAGACTAGGACCTCAAGAAAAAACCTTGCTCGTTGTCTTCATCTGGAGAAATAGGCATGAGTTTACAGGTATCTTCTGAACAGATCAATATCTTAACCATCTTTGTGGTTAAAGGGTTTGAGCAGCAGGATAGATTGGTAACAAAGCAAAGGCAATGAACACACCAACATGGATATCCACTCAAGTTTAAACGTTATTGCCAGCACTGGCAATAATGTGAAACACACTTTGATGGAAATAACTGCAATATTAAGTTTACCTGTGAAGGGGGGACAGTAATTTTCACTGAAAATAACATTCTGGATTTGGTTTCTTGTCATTCCTTTATGGGACCTTATATCCATACCTGTATTGTACTATGTGACTTGGCTTCTGTACCAGAGTTCACTGGAGAAAACCATTTCTATATAGTTGATACCAACTATACATACTGTTTGTATTGATTTTGAGAGAGGGTCTCACTGTGTAACCCAGGCTGGAGTACAGTAGTGTGATCGCAGCTGAACTGCAGGCTTGAACTGGGCTCAAGTGATCCTCCCATTTCAGTCTCCAAAGTAGGGAACTACAGGTCCAGTTATTTTTTGTGTTTGGTTTTTTTGAGAGGGAATCGTGCTTTGTTACCCAGGCTCGAGTGCAGTGATATGATCTCAGCTCACTGCAACCTGTCTCGGGTTCAAGCGATTCTCCTGCCTCAGCCACCGAAGTAGCTGGGATTACAGGTGCCTGCCACCACGCTAATTTTTGTATTTTTAGTAGAGACGGGGTTTCACAGTGTTGCCAGGCTCATCAAACTACTGACCTCGTGATCCGCCTGCCTTGGCCTCCCAAAGTGCCAGGATTACAGGCGTGAGCCACTGTCTCCTGGCCCAAGTTCAGCTAATTTTAAGAGACGTGTCGTATTATGTTGCCCAGGCTGATCTCAGTCCTCCCACCTTGGCCTCTGTAAAGTGTTGGGATTACAGGCGTGAGCCACCGCATCTGGCCAGGTTCTCTATTTTTAAATCCTAAATTAGAATTAACTGAATCGTAAGGTGTATGAACATTTTTAAAGTTCTTGAATGTACCAATACGCATCACTAAATTATTTTCCAGGGCTGTACTAATTAACCTACCAGAAACTGTATGAAAGTGCCTTGAATCCTTAGTCTTAACACAAAGTTGATTGATAAAAGCACTTTGCTCAAGTTTGGAAATATCTGGACTATCTCATGTGAAAGGACATATGCTTCTAACTTTACCTGTGCCCTTTAAAGTTTGCTTTTATTCACTCCATCTCAAGGCAAGTAACAACGGTGAATAGGGCATAGTTGTCTTCCATTCATCCCATTCATTGCTGTTTTTTTGTTTGTTTGTTATTTGTGATACAAAGTTGAGCTCTTGTCACCTAGGCTGGAGTGCAGTGGCACCATCTTGTCTCACTGCAACCTTCACCTCCCAGCGGTTCAAGCAATTCTCCTGCCTCAGCTTCCTGAGTAGCTGGGATTACAGACACCTGCCACCACGCCTGGCTGATTTTTGTGTTTTCAGTAGAGACGGTTTTGCCATGTTGGCCAGGCTGGTCTTAAACTCCTGATATCAGGTGATTCACCTCCCGCGGCCTCCCAAAGTGCTGTGATTGCAGGCCTGAGCCACCGCGCCTGGCCACATCACATTCATTTTTGCTTATCTCCCCCAATACAGTATCGCCAAGTGCAGTGGCTCATTGTAATCCTAGCACTTTGCAAGGCCAAGGCAGGTGGATTACGAGCTCAGGAGTTCAAGGCCAGCTTGGACAGCACGGTGAAACCCTGCATTTACAAAACAAACAAATTAGCTGGGCACAGTGGCTCACACCTGTAGTCCCAGTTACTTGGGCTGAGGTGGGAGAAAAAAAAATTATATTCTGGAACACTCCTTGTTGCCTTAATTAAAGCTTTTGTATGCTTATTTGCCAACCTTTCTATCACCTTTATGGAGCTCCTTGGAATATTCTTCAAGTGTGTCTAGTCAGCTGTTGCTGCATAATAACTAATCGTAAAATCTTAGGCGTACAATAATAAGCATTTGTTTAGCTCACTGAGACAGGGTTCACCTCTGGCTGTGCTGATCTTAGCCAGGCTCTCAACTCATCTGCATGGCAGCAAGGGTGTTGGCTAAACTAGGCTGCAGTGACAGAAACATCTTCACCCTGCAGGGGTGTGGGTCTGCTCCACATGTCTCAGCCTCTTTGGACAAGTGGGCAAGCCACCACGAGTTCCTCTAATGGTGATGGCAGAAACAAGTTCGCCCAGATTCATTTCAAATGCTTGTATTACGTCTACTAATTTCCCAAGGCAAATCTACATGGCCAAGGCAAAAGTCAAGGAATGAGGAAATCAGCTGGGTGTGGTGGCTTACGCCTGTAATCCCAGCACTTTGGGAGGCCAAGGCAGATGGATCACCTGAAGTCAGGGGTTCAAGACCAGCCTGGCCAACATGGTGAAAACCCATCTCTACAAAAGTTTGCCGGGCATGATGGCAGGTGCCTGTAATCCCAGCTACTTGGGAGGCTAAAGTGGAAGAATGGCTTCAACCCAGGAGGCAGATGCTGCAGTGAGCCGAGATTGCACCATTGCACTCCAGCCTGAACAGAGTCAGACTCCTATCAAAAAAAAAAAAAAAAAAGGAATGAGGAAATCCCCAATTTTACTTGGGGAGATAGCAAAATTAGTGGCAAAGGGCATAGAAAGGAATTGATAATCCCCCACACCAAGCTTTCCATGCTGATACTGAACATGTGTCATTTTTTCTGCTGCTCAGCTCCCTGGCATTAAGACTGCCTTTAGAAAGTTATCCATTGAATGAGTCTTGATGGGAGGCAGAGCCCACTTTTAACACCACAAATGCTGAAAATCCCAAATGCTTGTGCACCCAGGCTCTTGCATCTACAGCATATGCATGTGTATAGGACCTAGGCTTGGTCAATCAGGTGCATCTAAACTAAATCAGTAATTAGTGACTCTCAAGAAGTAGGAACAATGGAAAATGTGTTTAAGTGGATGATAAGGATGTCTCAGAAATGGCAGCAACATTGGGGGGAGCGATGAAGAAGGGTAGTTCTAGCTCGAATGGTCAAGTTTCTTGTCTGCTACCAGTGGCAGCTGTGTGACATCCTGTGGTGTCCAGGGTTTGGCAGTGGCCGTGACTTCACTGAGCTTTGTGGTGTGACTCTAGCTATTAAGCTTCCTTCTATGCTTGTTTTCCAAGCCTGGTTTTCCCCTCTCCCTGCAGTCTTTCAACTACCCAGTGTTCTTTAAAAAAAAAAAAAAAATTCTGCTCAAATCAGCTGGCATTGTTTCTTATCACTTGTAACCAGTAATCCTGATACAATATTCCTTCCCTATTATGATGCCTAATTGGTAGCCATCCCTCTAATTATCATGTCCCCTCCATTCTCCACCGAGTGGTAGAAGTGAATGCCTTAGAAGGTAAATCAGATCACGTGATCTTTTGTTTTCAGTTGCATCTTGCACTTAGATATAAATCTTAGTAGTCTACCGGGACCTCCATTATCCAGCCCACCTCACAACCTCTTCCTCCAGCCTCATCTTGCAACTTTCTTTTCTTTTGACGACTGGAAGCAGTGCTTCCTCAGCTTTAGTAACCTAGAGTAGAAAAGTCCCAGCAAGGGCCCGGCACGGTGACTCATGCCTGTAGTCCCAGCACTTTGGGAGGCTGAGGCAGGTGGATCACCTGAGATCAGTTCAAGACCAGCCTGGCCAACATAGTGAAACCCTGTCTCCACTAAAAATACAAAAATTAGCCAGGCGTGGTGGCACACGCCTGTAATCCCAGCTACTTGGGAGGCTGAGGCAGGAGAATTGCTTGAGCCCAGGAGATGGAGGTTGCAGTGAGCCAGGATCTCGCCGCTGCACTCCAGCCTAGCCGACACAGCAAGACTCTGTCTAAAAAAAAAAAAAAATTTACAGCAAGAAGCCACTTGGGGAAGAGAAAACATAGGAGACGCAAGATAGAGCTAAATCTTGGAAATGGGTTCCTGGGTATTTCTTAGCCTTGGGACAAGTTCCCTAATCCTTTCATTATTTTGCTACGGCATCCTTGATGTTTGTGATTTTGATACAATCTGTTTAAAAACATTATTTAAAAGTAGGTAACTTAATTTTTGTTTGTGATGTTCCAAAGCTGTAAATGCCCTTACAGTTTCTTTGTGTGTAAAGATTTTCTCAATACGATTTTTCTCAATACAATGAATACATTTTTGTCAAAGCTAAAAGGTTATCAGCTTCTTCATCCCTGAAAGATCTGGGGGAAAAAAGGTATCAGATTCTTAAAACAAATACTATATTTTTCTCTCTACCCACCAAAATGATTATTTCTCATGAGTCAATATAAAGAAGAATCTTAGGCCAGGCGCGGTGGCTCAAGCCTGTAATCCCAGCGCTTTGGGAGGCCGAGACGGGCGGATCACAAGGTCAGGAGATCGAGACCATCCTGGCTAACATGGTGAAACCCCATCTCTACTAAAAAATACAAAAAACTAGCCGGGGGGCGGGGTGGCGGGCGCCTGTAGTCCCAGCTACTTGGGAGGCTGAGGCAGGAGAATGGCGTGAACCCGGGAGGCGGAGCTTGCAGTGAGCTGAGATCCGGCCACTGCACTCCAGCCTGGGTGACAGAGCGAGACTCCGTCTCAAAAAAAAAAAAAATAGAATCTTATGTTTATATTATAACTCTGCATCAGTCTAAATGTGTTATTTACATGAAAAAGGAAGCAATGATGGCAATGAAACCACTGGCATCCATTTATGTAACCAACCAACATCCATCTATGTAAAAAACAAAACGCTTCTTAATTGCAAGCACTTTTTTTCTCCATACATTGTTTGTTGTACAATTTATGTTATCCAAAAAAGAATTAGTTTTGTCTATTCTCAATCTTTATGTAAACAAAATTATCCAGTGTGTACACTTTTGTGTCTGAGTTCTTTTGCTCAGCATGTTTTTGTGACTTCCTTATATGGTTGTATATATCAGTGGTTTGTTCTTTTTATTGCCAATAATACTCCACTGTATGAATATATGATGTTTTTATCCATTCTCCTGTTGAACACCTGGCTGTTTATAGTTTTTAACTATTATGAATAAAGCTACTATAAACATTCTTATACAGGTCTTTTTGTAGACATATTTGTATTTCTCTTGAATAAATACCTAGGAGTAGAATTTCTGGGTCATAAAGTGAAAGTATGTTTAACTTTTAAAGAAACTAAGTTTTCAAATGTGATTGTACCATTTTATATTCCCACCACCAAGGTATGAGAGCTCCAGTTGGCCCTTATTTTGCCAATATTTAGTATTGCCGGTCTTTTAGCTTTTGGTTGGTTTTGTAGTGACTTCTCATTATTTTATTTATTTTTTTATGTATGTATTTATTTTTTGAGACAGAGTCTTGCTCTGTTGCCCAGGCTGGAGTGCAGTGGCACGATCTCAGCTCACTGGAACCTCCACCTCCCGGGTTCAAGTGATTCTCCTGCCTCAGCCTCCCAAGTAGTTGGGACTACAGGTGTGTGCCACCATGCCTGGCTAATTTTTTTGTATTTTTAGTAGAGACAAGGTTTCGCCATGTTGGCCAGGCTGGTCTCCAACTCCCGGCCTCCCAAAGTGCTGGGATTACAGGTGTAAGCCATTGCACCTGACTGTTTCACATGATTTCACCTGACTGTTTCTCATGATTTTAATTTGCATTTTGCACACTTTAAAAAGTAATGTGTTAGGATTCTCCACAGAAACAGAACCAATAGGAGGTATATTAATATTTCTTTTTTTTTTTTTTTTTTTTTTTTTTTTTTT
>NC_037669.1:104538448-104564777 GCF_003255815.1 Theropithecus gelada
CCCAGGCTGGAGTGCAGTGGCCGGATCTCAGCTCACTGCAAGCTCCGCCTCCCGGGTTCACGCCATTCTCCTGCCTCAGCCTCCCGAGTAGCTGGGACTACAGGCGCCTGCCACCTCGCCCGGCTAAGTTTTTTTTGTATTTTTTAGTAGAGACGGGGTTTCACTGTGTTAGCCAGGATGGTCTCGATCTCCTGACCTCGTGATCCGCCCGTCTCGGCCTCCCAAAGTGCTGGGATTACAGGCTTGAGCCACCGCGCCCGGCCCGAATATTTCTAGAAAGATTTATTGTAAGCTATTGGCTCACTCGATTATGCAGGCTGAGAAGTCTCACAATCTGCGTTGTGCAAGCTGGCGACCCAGGAAAGCTGGTAGTGTAGTTTGCAGGACTTGAATGCAGAAGGGTATTGATTCCAGTTCAAGTCAGAAAGCCTCAGAACCAAGAACAGTGAGTGCAGAAGCCCTACGTCCCAGCTCAATCAGGCAGAGAGCAAAGTCAACTTTCCTCCACTTTTTTGTTCTATTCAGGCCTTCAACTGATTGGATGATGCCCATGCACATTGGAGAGGGCCGTCTCCTTTACTAGGTTCACCAATTCAAATGCTAATCTTTTCTGGAAACATTCTCACAGACATGCAGAAATTTTTTTTTTTTTTTTTTTTTTTTTTTTTTTTTTTGAGACAGAGTCTCACTGTCACCCAGGCTGGAGTGCAGTGGCACAATCTCGGCTCACTGCAAGCTCTGCCTCCCAGGTTCCCACCATTCTCCTGCGTCAGCTTCCCGAGTAGCTGGGACTACAGGCCCCTGCCACCATGCCCAGCTAATTTTTTGTATTTTTAGTAGAGGCGGGGTTTCACCGTGTTAGCCAGGATGGTCTCGATCTCCTGACCTCATGATCCACCCGCCTCAGCCTCCCAAAGCGCTGGGATTACAGGCGTGAGCCACCGCGCCTGGCCACGATCTGTTTCTTTCTTAAATATGAACAGATAATCAAGGATCACTAGGTTTTAAAACCTTCAAGAACAAAGATGGGAACCTAAACAAACAATTGGAAAAGGGAATTAGGTTAAACAATAACCAAGAAACACTAATCATTAAAAAAATTGCAAAATTGTACTTCATTAAAATTTAAAAAGCTTTGTGTTGCAAACAATAACATCAAGAAAGTGAAAATAAAGACTTCTATAGGGTTTGATAAGAAAGAGAAGGGCATTCTCAGGGGAGAGGGGACCAGGACTAAAATGGTCTTTGGGGAGAACTTAGGGTGTATGGTAGAGACTCTGTGATCCACACTGCCAGGTTACACTGACACACAATGGTGTCATCGTCACATGCCAACCTGGGAGCCATATCACCTGGATTTGAACCCAGATTCTGCCTTTTAGCCCACCCATGCCTCGGTTTCCCCTTCTGTAAGTGGTGCTAATCATAGTACCCGTGCCTCTTTCACAGAGAATGTTGTGGAGAGTTGACATAAGAAAAGTACTTAGAAGAGGGCCTATTATTTAAGATAAATAAGCTTAATGAAGGTTTGCTGTCATTACTATGTATTACTACTACCTCTTCCACTAGAGGGTCTTGGGAATGGGGCTGGGTTGACAAGGAAGGCCTTAGAATCTCAGGTTACAAAGTTTGAACCCAAAGGAACAAAAGTAAGAGAAGGCCAATTTTAGTTGAAACAGGAAGAAAGTGTTTAGGACAATGAAACCAGTAGGAGTACGTAGGCCTCCCCTAACACGTCTCCCCATCTGGATTACGGTCCCAGCTAAGGGCTTCCTCCATCATCACACTCAACCCCAAGACACTTTAGTTGCCTCTTAATTACCTGCCTCCCCAGCAGGACCATGTCTGTGTTATGGGTGCATCTAGTGTCTAGTGCAGTGTCTGGCACTAAGTGCTCCAAAATGCTCTTCTGATGAATGAAGGCATAGATGAATGGAGTAGAATGATAGTTTAGAAAAGGAAAAGTCTATAGGGAGACCAGCCCAGGGGCAGGCTCTGGGCTAGGATGATGTCTGAGAGAGTGACAGAAAAGTAAGAAATGCAAGAGGTGTTTGGAAAAAAGGACAAATAGGAATTTGTGAAAGACTATGGGAGTTAATGGGAAAGGAAGAGTTGACTGCGAGCCTGGGCTCCTGGACGCCGTCAGTGGCCCTGTTAAAAATGAGCAGAGGCCGGGCGCAGTGGCTCACGCCTGTAATCCCAGCACTTTGGGAGGCTGAGGCGGGTGGATCACGAGGTCAGGAGATCGAGACCATCCTGGCTAACACGGTGAAACCCCGTTTCTACTAAGAAATACAAAAATTAGCCGGGCAAGGTGGCGGGCGCCTGTAGTCCCAGCTACTCGGGAGGCTGAGGCAGGAGAATGGTTTGAACCCAGGAGGCGGAGCTTGCAGTGAGCTGAGATTGCGCCACTGCACTCCAGCCTGGGCGACAGAGCAAGACTCTGTCTCAAAAACAAAACAAAATAAAACAAAACAAAATGAAATAAAAAATTAAAAATAAAAATGAGAAGAAATAAAGGAGAAGTCAGTTCTAGGGAGAAGATTTGCCCTTGACTTTACCCTTGTTGAACTTTATAGAAGTTACTGGTGATAGTCATGCCTCTAATCCCAGCACTTTGGGAGGCTGAGGCAGGCAAATCACTTGAGGCCAGGAGTTCAAGACCAGCCTGGCCAACATGGCCAAACCCCATCTCTACTAAAGTACAAAAAAAAAACCTAGCTGGGCATGGTGGTGTGTGCCTGTAGTCCCAGCTACTCGGGAGGCTGAGGCAGGAGAATCACTTGAACTCAGCTACTCGGAAGGCTGAGGCGGGGTTTGCAGTGAGCCAGATCATGCCACTGCACCCCAGCCTGGGCAACAGAGCAAGATTCTGTCTCAAAAAAAAAAAAAAAAAAATTAAACATAGAATTACCATACAACTCAGCAATTCTACTCCTCCTGGGTTTATACCCAAAAAATTGTAAACATAGGTTCACACAAAAAATTGTACATGAATGTTCATAGCAGCATTATTATTGATAGCCAAAAACCAGAAACAACCCAAATGTTCCTTCAGCTGATGAGTTGATTAATAAAATGTGACATATCCATACAATGGAATATTATTTGACAATGAAAAGGACTGAAGTAATGATACGTGCTGACATGAATGAAGCTTCAGAACATTCTAAGGGAAAGAAGCTAGTCCCAAAAGACCATATATTACATGATTTAATATGTATGAAATATGCAGAAAGAGAGTTCTGTGGAGAGAAAGTAGATTAGTAGTTTCCTAGGGATGGCAGTTTGCAGGAGGAATGGGAAGTGACTGCTAATAGGTATGGCAGTCACTTTGGGCCTGAGGAAAAATATTCTGAAACTGATTGTGGTGATGGTCACTTAACTTTGTAAATATACTATACTAAAAGCTATGGAATTTTGTACTTTAAGCAGATGGATTTCATCTTAATAAAGCTGTTAAGCACTTCCAGTCACCTAAAGACACTATTAAGAGAGTGGGGCCGGGAGTGGTGGCTGACACCTGTAATCCTAGCACTTTGGAAGGCTGAGGCAGGAGGATCCCTTGAGCCCAGTAGTTCAAGACCAGCCTGGGCAATATAAGAAGACTCTGTCTTTTAAAAGAAAGAAATAGGCTGGGTGTGGTGGCTCATGCCTGTAATCTCAGCACTTTGGGAGGCCAAGGTGGGCGGATCACCTGAGATCAGGAGTTCAAGAACAGCCTGGCCAGCATGGTAAAACCCTGTCTCTACTAAAAATACAAAAATTAGCCGGGTGTGGTGGTGTGCACCTGTAGTCCCAGCTACTCAGGAGGCTGAGGCAGGAGAACAACTTGAACCCGGCAGGTGGAGGTTGCAGTGAGCTGAGATCGCGCCACTGCATTCCATCCTGGCAACAGAGCGAGACTCCATCTCAAAAAAACAAAAAAACAAAAAAAAAAGGCATTGCAGTTTTTGCCCTCCTCCCTCTTCAGTCACTTGCTTTAGGAAAGACCAGTCATCCTGTGGAGAATCCATGTGGAAAGGAACTGTGGCATCTTGCCAACACTCTGCCCCATCTTGCAGCCATGGGAGTAAGCCATATATTATCTTGGAAGTGGATTGTTCAGCCTACGAAAGCCTGTAAGTGGCCACAGTCCCACGTAACCTCTTTACTGCAACTTCATTAAAGACCCCAAGCTAAACCATCCAGCTAAGCCACTCCAGAATTCCTAACCTACAGAAACTGAGAATAAATGTTTATTGATGTTTTAAATCAGTATGTCTTAAAGGAATTTGTTACATAGAATAGTTAAATACAGAACCCTATTTTTTAAAATGCACAACATCTTGAACAGGCATTTCATATAAATAAAAAGGATATGCAAATAGCTAATAAGCTTAGCAAGGAAGTGCAAATGAAAGCTCCAATGAAAAACTGCTGTATTCTCACTAGAATGACTCAAAATTTTGAGGTTTTTTTGAGGCAGGGTCTTACTCTGTTGCTTAAGCTGGAGTGCAATTGTGTGATCATGGCTCACTGTATCCTCAACCTCCCAGGCTCAAGCAATCCTCCAATCTCAGTCTCCTGGGTAGCTAGGACCACAGGCACATGCCATCACACCCAGCTAATTTTTAAATATTTTGTAGAGACAGGGTGTCCCTATGTTGCTCAGGCTGGTCTTGAACCCCTGGGCTCAAGCGATTTGCACTCCTCCGCCTCCCAAAGTGCTAGAATTACAGGTATGGCCACTGAGCCCAGCCCAGAATGACTAAAATTTAAAAATTTACAACAGTAAGTGTTGACAAGAATGTAGGGCAACTAAAACTTGTATACATTGCTGGCAGAAGTACAAATTGATACAACCAATTTGAGAATCCATCTCAAAAAAATAAAATAAAATAAAATAAAACCAGGAACAATCAGAGAACAAGATAGAGCTCTTAAAAATTAAAAACAGGACTGGGCAAGGTGGCTCAGGTCTGTAATCCCAGCACTTTGGGAGGCCAAGGTGGGCGATAACCTGAGGTCAAGAGTTCAAGACCAGCCTGGCCAGCATGGTGAAACCCCCATCTCTACTAAAAATACAAAAATTAGCCAGGTGTTGTGGCACACAGGTAATCCCAGGTGCTCGGGAGGCTGAGGCAGGAGAATTGCTTGAGCCCAGGAGATGGAGGTCACAGTGAGCCGAGATGGCACCACTGCACTCCAGCCTGGGTGACACAGCAAGACTCCATCTCAAAAACAAAAAAAAATTAAAATAAAATAAAAATAAAACCAGGAACAATCAGATTTTTTTTTTGAGACGGAGTCTCGCTCTGTCACCCAGGCTGGAGTGCAGTGGCCGGATCTCAGCTCACTGCAAGCTCTGCCTCCCGGGTTTACGCCATTCTCCGGCCTCAGCCTCCCGAGTAGCTGGGACTACAGGCGCCCGCCACCTCGCCTGGCTAGTTTTTTGTATTTCTTAATAGAGACGGGGTTTCACCGTGTTAGCCAGGATGGTCTCGATCTCCCAACCTCGTGATCCGCCCGTCTCGGCCTCCCAAAGTGCTGGGATTACAGGCTTGAGCCACCGCGCCCGGCGATAGAGCTCTTAAAATTAAAAACAGCCAGGCCTGCGTGGCTCATACCTGTAATCCCAGCACTTTGAGAGTCTGAGGCAGGTGGATCGCTTGAGCTCAGGAGTTTGAGACTACCCTGGGCAACATGGCAAAACCCTGTCTACACAAAAAAATATGAAAATTAGCTGCAGGTGGTGGTGCCCACCTGTGATGTCAGCTACTTGGGAGGCTGAGGTGAGAGGACCGCTTGAGCCTGGGAGGTCAAGGCTGCAGTGAGCTGTGATTATGCCATTGCACTCCAGCCTGGATGACACAGTGAGACCTTCTCTCAGAACAACAAAATAAAAACACCATAGGTCAGGCACGATGGCTTATGCCTGTAATCCCAGCACTTTGGGAGGCCAAGGCAGATGAATCACTTGAGTCCAGGAGTTTGAGATTTGGGCAATATGGAAAAACTCCACCTCTACAAAAAACACAAAAATTAGCCAGGTTTGGTGGCGCATGCCTGTAGTCCCAGCTACCTTAGAGGCTGAGGTGGGAGGATCACCTGAGCACAGGAGGTCGAGGCTGCGATAAGATGAGATTGTGCCACTGCACTCCAGCCTGGGCAACAGAGCAAGACCCTGTCTCAAAAAAAAAAAAAAAGAAGAAGAAATTAAAAATATTATAGATGGAATTTTAGTTCAATCAAAGGTTGAAAGGTAAAGTTGAGGAAACTCCCAGAAAGTATAATAAAACACAGAAACCAAAGAGATGGAAAATATGGGTAATAAAATAATTAGAAATTTATTCCATGAGATTGGAAATAACAGAAATTGCAGAAAGAGAGAGTATGGAGGCAAGAAAATTATTTCAGATATGGTACAAGTAGATTTCCCCCAACCTCATGAATGTCACCTCATTGGAAGTCATCATATTGAAAAGGCCTACTGTGTAGGCACACAAAGCCATGCTGTGAAATTTAAGAATACAGGTAGGTAAGGAAGAGAGGGAAGGAAAGAGAGAGCGAGAGAGAAAGAGAGAGAGAGGGAGAAAGAGAGAGAGAGAACATAGTTCTCATTCAAAGAAATAGAAAACAGAATCAGAGTGGCATTGAAACTTTTCAAAAGCAACACAGGGTGCTAAAAAACAGTGGAGAAATGACTACAAAATTCTGAAGAAAAAGTATTGTTATTATTATTATTATTTGAAAGAGGGTTTTGCTTTGTCACCCAGCTGGAGTGCAGTGCCTCTATCTCGGTTCACTCACTGCAACCTCGACCTCCTGGGCTCAAGGGATTCTCCCACCTCAGCCTCCCAAGTAGCTGGGACCACAGGGACGTACCACCATGCCTGGCTAATTTTTTTGTATTTTTTGTAGAGACGGGATTTTGCTATATTGCCCAGGCTGATTTCGAACTCCTGACTCCTGAACTCAAGGGATCCACCTGCTTCGGCCTCCCAAAGTGCTGGTATTACAGGCATGAGCTACTGAGACAGGCCAAGAAAAATTATTTTCAACCTAAAATTCTAAATGAGTCAAGTATGAGAGTTGAATAAGGGCATCTTAAGGCATACAAAGACTTCCCTTCTTAAAAAAAAAAAAAAAAAAAAAAAAAAAGAGACCAGGCGCAGTGGCTCACGCCTGTAATCCCAGAACTTTGGGAGGCTGAGGCAGGCGGATCATGAGGTCAGGAGTTCGAGACCATCCTGGCTAACACGGTGAAACCCTGTCTCTACTAAAAAAAAAAAATACAGGCCGGGCGCGGTGGCTCAAGCCTGTAATCCCAGCACTTTGGGAGGCCGAGACGGGCGGATCACGAGGTCAGGAGATCGAGACCATCCTGGCTAACACGGTGAAACCCCGTCTCTACTAAAAAAAATACAAAAAACTAGCCGGGCGATGTGGCGGGCGCCTGTAGTCCCAGCTACTCGGGAGGCTGAGGCAGGAGAATAGCGTGAACCCGGGAGGCGGAGCTTGCAGTGAGCTGAGATCCGGCCACTGCACTCCAGCCTGGGCGACAGAGCGAGACTCCGTCTCAAAAAAAAAAAAAAAAAAAAAAAAATACAAAAAAATTAGCCGGGCGTGGTGGCACACACCTGTAGTCCCAGGTATTCGGGAGGCTGAGGCAGGAGAACTACTTGAACCCAGGAGATGGAGGTTGCAGTGAGCCGAGATTGCACCACTGCACTCCAGCCTGGGGACACAGCAAGACTCCATCTAAAAAAAAAAAAAAACCTTATGCAACTTTTGAGGAATCTCCTAGATGATGTGCTTTGGCCAATAAGGAAAATGGAACTGTTTTTGTATTCAGAGACAATATTGAGAGGTTTTTACAGGTTTGAAGTAGTCAAAGAAAATTAGATATATGCACATAAAAATTTAAAACATGAAAAAAAAAATTTGAATTCTAGGATATAAAACAATATTTGTAGGGAATAAGAAAGCCATTCATGGCTGGGTGCCATAGCTCACACCTGTAATTCCAGCACTTTGGGAGGTCAAGGCAGGAAGATCACTTGCGGTCAGGAGTTTGAGACCAGCCTGGCCAACATGGTGAAACCCCGTCTCTATTAAAAACACAAAAATTTGTGGGTGTTGTGGCAGGTGCCTGTAATCCCAGCTACTCGGGAGACTGAGGGGGGAGAATCACTTGAACCCAGGAGAAGGAGGTTGCAGTGAGCCAAGATCGTGCCATTGCACTCCAGCCTGGGTGACAGAGCAAGACTCATTCTCAAAAAAAAAAGGAAAAAGAAAAGCCATTCATGCTATATTATAGTAGTTGTCTCAAAAGTGAACAATATTGAGATGGTCAAAATAAGGCAAATACTTCCTATCAACTCTGAAAAGTGTCATATCCCTAAATGGTGAATCTGGGAGGAGGAAAACAGTGGGTGTATGAGAAAAGCATGTTCAGTCCTCAAGGAACTGATTTCACTGAAAGATATAGAAACTGATTATACTTGACTTGAAGTAGAATAAAAAATAAATGTGCAAAAAATGTGTGTATGTAGTTGTGTGTGTGTGTCTCCTAATACTGGCATGCTTTTCATACTTTTTCTGCATTAAATTTCTGCTTTCAAAGGGCTTAGTTAATGCTTCTGAATTTCATGTGGTCTGGGAACTCTGAAAACAGGCTCCTCTGTTTGATGTCCCTCTTACTGCTTTCTTTTCTTTTTTTTTTTTTTTGACAGAATTTTGCTCTTGTCGCCCAGGCTGGAATACAATGGCACCGTCTTGGCTCACTGCAACCTCCACCTCCTGGGTTCAAGTGATTCTCCTGCTTCAGCCTCCAGAGTAGCTGGGATTACAGGAGCCTGCTACCACGCCTGGCTAATTTTTGTATTTTTAGCAGAGACAGGGTTTCAACATGTTTGTCAGGCTGGTCTTGAACTCCTGACCTCTGGTGATCCACCGGCTTCAGCCTCCCAAAGTGCTGGAATTACAGGCATGAGCCACTGTGCCCAGCTGGTGTCCCTCTTATTTCTACTGAGAACTTTACATGGCTCAGCTGTGTGGCCTTTCAGGAAATTTCACTACACTACTGCTGATCAAAACTGACCTGTCAGGAAATGAAGAAATGGACAGAGGAGGGGTTTGTTGTAGCTCAAAAGAGTACGGAAAAGAAAATGAAACTCTACTTAGCATAAGCAAACGATATGAGAAAATAAAACTCATTCTGAAGGATCCAGCTGTGTTTATGAGCTGCAGTCTTGCTAGTGATTTAAGAGATAGGCTTGTTCTGGAGGATTTACATTAACAAAAGTTGCAAACCTAAAGTGTAGGATTGTAGATTTAAAAAGAAAATACAAATTTCATGCTGTATACAGAGTAGTTCTATGAACAAAGTGGGGTTTTGTTGTTGTTGTTGTTGTTTTGCTTTTGTTTGTTTGTTTTTGAGACGGATTCTCGCTCTGTCGCCCAGGCTGGAGTGCAGTGGCGAGATCTCGGATCACTGCAACCTCCGCCTCCCGGGTTCAAGCAATTCTCCTGCCTCAGCCTCTCAAGTAGCTGGGATTACAGGCATTCGCCGTGTCGCCTGGCTAATTTTTGTATTTTTGGTAGAGTCGGGGTTTTGCCATGTTGGCCAGGCCGGTCCCAAACACCTGACCTCAAGTGATCCGCCCGCCTTGGCCTCCCAGGGTGCTGGGATTACAGGGGTGAGCCACCGCGTCTGCTCTGAACAGTGTTTCTATCGTTTTAAATTTGGTAAGACCAGGCACGGTGCCTCATGCCTGTAATCCCAGCACCCTGGGAGGCCGAGGCGGGCAGATCACCTGAAGTCGGAAGTTGGATACCAGCCTGACCAACATGGAGAAACCCCGTCTCTACTAAAAGTACAAAAATTAGCCGGGCGTGGTGGTGCATGCCTGTAATCCCAGCTACTCAGGAGGCTGAGGCAAGAGAACCACTTGAGCCCGGAGGGTGGAGGTTGCAGTGAGCCAAGATCGCGCCATTACACTCCAGCCTGGGCAACAAGAGCCAAACTCCGTCTCAAAATAAGAATAATAATAATAATAAAATAAAAAATGAGGCCCGCTGGAAAGGAACTACAGATGTTTCTGACCCTCGTTAAGGGATTAATAAGATTTACAGAGTTAATGGTGCAGTCTGGATCTGAGGGCTGGAATCAGTTTGCCTGAGACACTCACTTCCATCCAGCAGAAAGTAGGAGGATGTCCAGCGAGTCACTCTCTGACCGGAAACTGCTGACACCAGGCACCAGCAGGTTGCTGACTCAGGCCAAGGGGAGCGCCAAGCCCTCATCACCCTCAGTGCATGAATCTTCACAGCAGCCATTGGAGCAGGGCCAGGCTTGCAAATGGCCTTTCATGCCACTTACCAAGAGTGAGTGTTCACTAATTTTTCTCCCCCGGGCAGAGGAATAAATGACAGTGACTTTCTTGGCATTCTCTCCTGAGAGAAGTACAGTGAGTTCAAAATGTAGAGTCAGGTAAACTTTGCATTTCTGTACAGGTCCAAGGCTAGAAGTTGTACAAATATAATCGCGTGTATGGGTTTGTCTATTTATTATCACATCATTGAAAAACAGCTACATGGATGAAACATTTATGTGAAGTTTAAAGACAGGGAAAACAATACCGTATTTCTGGAGACACCTACATATGAAGTAAGGTGATAGAAACAAGCATGAGGATAATAAATGCAAAGAGAGGCATACATACGGAGCTTCTGCTTGTATTTGTATTGCTTTATTTCGTAGTCTGAGTGATAATGATAAGGGTGTTTCCCATTATTCTGTATACTCTTGCGTGTGCTTATATTTAATATTTAATAATATTTAAACATTTAATAATTTTTTTGTTTCAAAAAGTATTTTACCTTTTTCTGAGCTTTATTGGAGTATAATTTACATGTATGGCTGGGCGTGGTGGCTCACGCCTGTAATCCCAACATTTTGGGAGGCTGAGGCGGGTGGATCACCTGAGGTCAGGAGTTTGAGACCAGCCTGGCCAACATGGTGAAACCCTGTCTCTATTAAAAATACAAAAATTAGCCAGATGTTAAATTAGCCAGATGTGGTGGTGCACACCTGTAATCCCAGCTACTCAAGAGGCTGAGGCATGAGAATCGCTTGAATCTGGGAGGTGGAGGTTACAGTGAGCCAAGATTGCACCTCTGCACTCTAGCCTGGGTGACAGAGCGAGACTCCATCTCGAAAATAAATAAATAAAATAAAATAAACATCTCCATGCAAAAAAAGTACCCTTATCACACAATTCAATGAGTTCTGACAGGTGTATAGTCACATAACTACCTCTGAAACTCATGATTTAGAATATTTTTGTCACTCTCCAAAATTAAAAATATAAAAGCTGAGAGGCAAGTATTTACACTTCGAGCCATGACAGAAACTGATACTCAACCAGCTCTCCCTCCATAAACAGCTATAAAGCTGGACAAAATACATGAAATAACGGTTGAACCTCAGGCAACACAGCACTGTGATCCTTCAGCAAATGGAACGAACAAAACAAGCCCACATTCCACGGTTTTCTATCTGGAGCCAGTTTCTGGACTGTGGTGTCTGAGGGGTAGCCCAACCAGAGGACAAAAGTCTCCCTGACTTAAGAACACGGAAATCAGAGTTTAGAGCTACCTTGTATCTGGAATGTGTAGGGCAGATTACCAAAGAGGAAGAATCAATGCCAAGGAGGATCTAAAAAAATCTGCGTTGGGACCCTCTGAGTCTTCAGCTAAATACTAAACTATGCACGCACAGAACAAGCCTCCAAGAGGCCGGGCAATGAAAAATTACTAGAGAAAGAACAACTATCATTTTGCTGAGAGCTAAATAACTACCAAATCTCATACAGGTCTGAAAGATGTTCAAGTTTCAACCTGCCAGAGTGGAAATACTTTACAAAAAATGAGGCCACAGCAGACATCTTGGAAAGACCCCATCTTAGGAGAAAGACTAATCTAGCCCTAGAGTTAAAGGTTTCTCTAGACCCACCCTAACAAAGCTAAAACTAAGTTTCAAAAGTATTAAGCTAATTCCTAAGTAAATTAAGTCCCTGACAGAAAAAAATCCAAAAATCTATCAATGAAGTTAAAAAAAAAATTGGACACTTGACAATTTAGCATCCATAATGTCTAGCACATAATTTAAAAATTACTAGATACAGAGAGAAGCAGGAAAGTATCATCTATAATGAGGAAAAAAATTAGTAAATAGAAATACACCCCAAAATGATGGAAATGATGTTATTGTCAACAAGGACTTTAAACCAGCATTATAAACACATTAAACTATTTTAAGGAAAAGATGAACACAATGACAGAACAATTGGGAAATGTCAATAGAAAAATGGAAAATGCAAAAAAGAATCAAACAAAAATTTTAGAATCTAAAAATAAAATATATTAATTAAAAATTTAAGTGGATAGGTTTTTTGTTGTTGTTGTTGTTTGTTAGTTTGAGATGGAGTCTTGCTCTGTCGCCCAGGCTGGAGTGTAGTGGCATGATCTTGGCTCACTGCAACCTCCACCTCCCAGGTTCAAGCGATTCTCGTGCCTCAGCCTCCCAAATAGCTGGGACTACAGGTGTGTGCCACCACACCCAGCTAATTTTTAGTATTTTTGGTAAGGACAGGGTTTCGCCATGATGGCCAGGCTGGTCTCAAACTCCTGGCCTCAAGTGATGCACCCACCTTGCCCTTCCAAACTACTGGGATTACAGGTGTGAGCTACTATGCCCGGCCTGGATAGGTTTTTTTTTTTTTTTTTTTTTTAATTATCATTATTTAATTAGAGACAAGATCTCACTCTGTCACCCAGACTGCAGTGCAGTGGCATGATCATGACTCACTATAGCCCTGAATTCCTTGACTCAAGTGATCCTCCCACCTCAGCCTCCCCAGTAGTAGGACTATAGGCATGTGCCACCACACCCAGCTAATGTTTTGTTGTTGTTGTTGTTTTGCTTTTTTTTTTTTTTTTTTTTTTTTTTTTTTTTTTTTTTTTTTTTTTTTGAGACGGAGTCTGGCTCTGTCGCCCAGGCTGGAGTGCAGTGGCCGGATCTCAGCTCACTGCAAGCTCCGCCTCCCGGGTTCACGCCATTCTCCTGCCTCAGCCTCCCGAGTAGCTGGGACTACAGGCGCCCGCCACCTCGCCCGGCTAGTTTTTTTGTATTTTTTAGTAGAGACGGGGTTTCACCGTGTTAGCCAGGATGGTCTCGATCTCCTGACCTCGTGATCCGCCCGTCTCGGCCTCCCAAAGTGCTGGGATTACAGGCTTGAGCCACCGCGCCCGGCCGTTGTTTTGCTTTTTATGGAGATAGAGTCTTGCTGTGTTGCCTAGGCTGGTCTTGAACTTCTGGCCTCAAGTGATTCTCATGCCTCAGCATCCCAAAGTGCTGGTATGACAGGTGTGAGCCACTGTGCCTGGCCTTGATGGGCTTAACAGCAGACTAGACACACAGAAGAAAGATAAGTGAATTTAAACACATGACAATAGAAACAATCCCAACTGAAGCACATCGAGAAAAAAAAAAGTCCAGAAAACTGTTGTCAAATTCTCAGCAATCTATTGGACTATATCAGGCCATCTACTATGTGTGAAGTTTAAGTACTAGGAGGAGAGGTAAGAGATATTCAAGCAGAAAAAAATATCTGAATAATAGTTAAAATATAGCATGTGAATAATTGTCAAAATTGTTTCAGAATTTTGAAAATATAAGCCCACAGATCCAAGAAGCTCCAAGAACCCCAGGAATGATAAAAATCAAAGAAACATGCCAAGGGACATCAGAATTAAATGTCTCAAAACCAAACTAACCAAAAAACAAACAACAACAAAAACTTAAAACCAACCAGAGGAGTCCGGTCTGTAATCGCAGCACTGTGGGAGGCCAAGGCAGGCAGATCACTTGAGGTCAGGAGTTTGAGACCAGCCTGGGCAACATGGCAAAACCCCATGTCTACTAAAAATACAGGAAAAAAAAAAAAAAAAGAGCTGGTCGTGGTGATTTGTGCCTGTAGTCCCAGCTACTCGAGAGGCTGGGGTAGGAGGATTACTTCAGCCCAGGAAGTGGAGGTTGCAGTGGGCGCCACTGCACTCCAGCCTGGGTGACAGAGCAAGATCTTGTCTAAAAAAAAAAAAAAAAAGAAGAAAATGAAAAAAAAAAAGTAACCGGAGGAAAAATATGCATTACATAGAGGAACAATGATAAGAATAGCCTCTGACGTCTCATCATAAATAATGTAGCTCAGAACACAATGTAACAACCATTTAAAGTGATGAAAGAAAAGTAAAACCCATCAAACTAGAATCTATATCAAGAAAAAATGTCGCCAGGCATGGTGGCTCATGCCTATAATCCCAGCACTTTGGGAGGCTGAGGCAGGAGGGTCGCTTGAGCTCAGGAGTTCAAGACCAGCCTGGGCAACATGGTGAAACCTCTTCTCTATAAAAAATGCAGAATTAGCCAGGTGTAGTGGCATGGACCTAGTCACAGCTATTTGGGAGGCTGAGGCAGGAGGGTTGCTTGAGCCCAGGTGGTCAGGCTGCAGTGAGTTGAGATCATGCCGCTGGGCTTCAGCCTGGGCAAGAGAGTAATATCCTGTCTCAAAAGAAAGAAATGTTTTCAACAACTTTATACCAAAACATTTGAATACCTAGATGAAACAGACCAATTCCTTAAAATACATTATTTAAAAAATGGAATTTAAAATTTTCCACTTGGCTGGGCATGGTGGCTCATGCCTGTAATCCCTGCATTTTGGGAGGCTGAGGCAGGTACATCACTTGAGGTCAGGAATTCAAGACCAGCCTGGCCAACATGGTGAAACTCCGTATCTATTAAAAATACAAAAATAAGCCAGGTATGGTGGCGTGCGCCTGTAGTCCCATCTACACAGGAGGCTGAGGCATGAGAATCACTTAAACCCAGGAGGTAGAGGTTACAGTGAGCCAAGATCACGCCACTACACTGTAGCCTGGGTGACAGAGTGAGACTTTGTTGCAAAAACAAAATAATAATAATAAAATAAATAAATAAAATAAAAATTTCCCTTTAAAAATAAACCTCCAGGCTGGGCACAGTGGCTCACGCCTGTAATCCCAGCACTTTGGGAGGCCGAAGCGGGCAGATCACCTGAAGTCATGAGTTTGAGACCAGTCTGACCAACATGGAGAAACCCTGTCTCTACTAAAAATACAAAAAAAATTAGCCGGGCATGGTGGCCCATGCTTGTAATCCCAGCTACTCGGGAGACTGAGGCAGGAGAATCGCTTGAACCCGGGAGGCGGAGGTTGTGGTGAGGCGAGAACGAGCCATTGCACTCCAGCCTGGGCAACAAGAGCAAAACTCTGTCTCAAAAAATAAATAAATAAATAAACAAATAAATAAATAAATAAACCTCCAAAAATAAAACCAAAAAAACCCCTCCAGACTAAGATAACTTCACTAGTGAATTCTATCAAACATTTAGGGAAGAAATAATATCAATTTCATATAAACCTTTTTTGTAAAATAGAGAAAGACACACTTCTCAACTCAGAGCATTACTTTGATATCAAAACTAGACAAAGGCATTATGAGAAAAGAAAATTGCGGAGGAAATACTCCTGATGAAAATAAGTGCAAAATCAATACCAAGATAATAACAAATTGAATTAACCTAGATATTAAAAAAGATAACACATCACAAATAAACGACCTTTTCTGAGGCATGCAAGTTTGGATTAACACTCAAAAATCAACTGATGCTATTTACCACATTAACAGAAAAAAAAGGAGTAAAGCTAGATAACCATTTCAATAGATGCAGAAAAAGTATTTAACAAAATTCAAAACCCATTCATGATTTAAAAAAAAAACCCTCAGTAAACTAAGTATAGAGGAAAAAAATATTCAACCCGATAAAGGGCATCTATGAAAAACTTAAAACTTAACATCATACTTAATGATGAAAGACTAATGCTTTTTTCCATTATATTAAGATGAAGTCAAGGCAGTCCATTCACTATTTCTACTGAATATCATCAATACAATGAGAAAAGAAAAAAAAAGAAAAATCATACAAGAAAGAAAGAAAGAAGAAAGAAAGAAAAAGAAAGAAAGAAAGAAAGAAAGAAAGAAAGAAAGAAAGAAAGAAAGAAAGAAAGAAAGAAAGAAAGAAAGAAAGAAAGAAAGAAAGAAAGAGAAAGAAAGAGTAAAACTCTTTTTTTTTTTGGAGACAGAGTCTCTCTCTGTCGGCCAGGCTGCAGTGCAGTGGCACGATCTCAGCTCACTGCAACCTCTGCCTCCTGGGCTCAAGCAATTCTCCTGCCTCAGCCTCCCGAGTAGCTGAGATTACAGGCACGTGCCACCACGCCCAGCCAATTTTTGTATTTTTAGTAGAGACTGGGTTTCACCATGTTGGCCAGACTGGTCTCAAACTCCTGACCTCAGGTAATAAGCCCACCTTGGCCTCCCAAAGTGCTGGGATTATAGACTTGAGCCACCGCGCCCGGCCGTAAAACTCTTTTTTAATTTAATTTATTATTTATTTATTTATTTTTGAGATGGAGTCTTGCTTTGAGATGGAGTCTTGCTTATTTATTTTGAGATGGAGTGCAGTGGAGTGATCTTGGCTCACTGCAACCTCCCTCTCCCGGGTTCCAGCGATTCTCCTGCCTCAGCCTCCTGAGTAGCTGGGATTACAGGCATGCACCACCACACCTAGCTAATTTTTTTTTTTTTTGTTTTTTTTTTTTTTTTTTTTTTTTGAGACGGAGTCTCGCTCTGCCGCCCAGGCTGGAGTGCAGTGGCCGGATCTCAGCTCACTACAAGCTCCGACTCCCGGGTTCACGCCATTCTCCTGCCTCAGCCTCCCGAGTAGTTGGGACTACAGGCGCCCGCCACCGCGCCCGGCTAGTTTTTTGTATTTTTTAGTAGAGACAGGGTTTCACCGTATTCGCCAGGATGGTCTCGATCTTCTGACCTCGTGATCCGCCCGTCTCGGCCTCCCAAAGTGCTGGGATTACAGGCTTGAGCCACCGCGCCCGGCCACACCTAGCTAATTTTGTAGTTTTAGTAGAGACAGGGTTTCACCATGTTGGTCAGGCTGGTCTCAAACCCCTGACCTCAGGTGATCTGCCTGCCTCAAACTTTCAAAGTGCTTGGATTACAGGAATGAGCCACTGCGCCTAGCCGAAATGGACCTACTCTTATGTGATCGATTGGTTTTTTACCAAAGTATCAAAGGAATTTAACAGAGAAATCAAGTCTGTTCAACAAATGGTACTGGCACAGTTGTCTATGTAAACAAGATATATTAAGTAATTTGTTTTCCAGGTTTTTTCTGAGATGGAGTCTTGCTCTGTCGCCCAGGCTGGAGTGCAGTGGCGCAATCTGGGCTCACTGCAACCTCTGCCTCCCGGGTTCAAGTGATTCTCCTGCCTCAGCCTCCCAAGTAGCTGGGATTACAGGTGCCCACCACCATGCCCGGCCAATTTCTGTATTTTTAGTAGAGATGGGATTTTGCCATGTTGGCCAGGCTGGTCTCAAGCTCCTGACCTCAGGTGATCTGCCCGCCTTGGCTTCCCAAAGTGCTGGGATTACAGGCATGAGCCACCGCGCCCGGCCCCAGTTTTTTATTATCAAAGATATTTAAGTGCTAATCAGAGTTTTTAAATTAAAAGGATGATTCCACTTAAATTGATGCTATGTTATAGCAAGATGATTTGACTTTATTATTTGGTCTTTGTGACCTCAACTAAGGGAAAACTATAAACGTTTTTGTTGTTTTTGAGACAGAGTCTCACTCCGTCACCCAGGCTGGAGTGCCGTGGCACAATCTCAACTCTCTGCCTCCCAGGTGCAAGTGATTCTCCTGCCTCAGCCTCCCAAGTAGCTGGGATCACAGGCGCGCACCACCACACCTGGCTATTTATTTATTTATTTATTTATTTATTTATTTATTTGTTGAGTCAGACTCCCGACCTCAAGTGATCTGCCCACCTCAGCCTCCCAAAGTGCTGAGATTATAGGTGTGAACCACTGCACCCAGCCTATGTTTTGTTTTTTTTAAATACCGAAAACATTTTTTGTTTTCCTGCAGATGTACCTGTACATAACGTCTTATGACAAAAAAAAAAAACTACAAACAAACTAATGAAAATAACTACATCTTATTATCCCTGTTTAACAGATGAGAAACTGAGATCCGAGGACACATATCCAGGACTTGGAAGAATAGCTGATTGAACTGGGGTCTACCTGATGCCACCACCTTTGCTCTTACAAAATTAACTGTAAATATGTAGGACTTCAGCAGGGCGGAGCTTATCTGAGTGAGAGCCTGGCGTTAGCATTAGTCATCTGTAGAAATCACTATATCCAGGAGGGTGGGATAACCGGAATTGTTGGTCCATCAAATACCATTTTTGACAAACAATCAGTATCAAAACATTTTAAATGCTCATACTTTTGTTGTGGTCATTTCAGCCTTAGGATCAATCCCAAAGACAAACAGACTTGTATTTGCCAAATCAGATTTTCATTACAGCATTATTTATAAGAGCAAAAAGTTGGGAACAGTAGAAATATCCAACAACAGAGAAATGTTTAAATAAAGCCTGGCATATTCATGATGAATGATTATGCAGCCATTCAAAATAATTTTTTGAAGAATGTTTACAACATAAAGTGAAAAATATATAAGTATATAATATATATAATAGTATATAAAGCCATAGAGTATACCCAAGTTTCTTTTTCTTTTTTTTTTTGAGACGGAGTCTTGCTCTGTCGCCCAGGCTGGAGTGCAGTGGCCGGATCTCAGTTCACTGCAAGCTCCGCCTCCCGGGTTCACGCCATTCTCCTGCTTCTTTCATCTAAATGGTTTTGCCAACGTTTTATTATCTTGACCCTCAAAGACCAACTTTCAGGAGAAGAAAGACATTTCTCTTTCTATTTTATAAACCAAAACAAACACACACACAAAATCAATTTACTTCCCCCTGGATCTTTGTCCAACTTGACCCAAACAAGCTTTCCTTTAGGAAAATTGATACTCTCAACACTGAGATTTGTTTTGCATAAAAAGATCCCAGCCTGGGTTCCTCACTTATGTGTTTCTTCTTACTTTTAGCTGAAGTCAATTTGTCCCAAGAAGAAACAGTACTTGCCGATTACTGAGCTGCCTTCCAGGTGTGGAAAGATAGTATCTGGGAACCCAGCACTGTGTCTGGGCTGCAGAATCTGAACAGTTGCCTGGAGCAGTGGGAGTAAACCTGGAGGTTTCAGCTTGGCAGCCTGGGTGGGTCTCTTCTTTCACAGGTTTGCTTCCACACCCTCCATATATCAGGCAGCAAATATCAACAGGGCTGCCATCTTCAGAAAAGGTCTATCTATGTTAGAGTGTTGGGCGGCACATGCTACCTTACCTCAAGGATCCTCCTGCCCAGGAATTTTGCAGCCATCCTCCTTCTGCTGTAGCCTTTGGGGGCTACTGAGAAAGCTCAACAAGCAGACATCTAGATATAGGTGCACCTGCTAAGGTCTGGGACTACTAGCACCCTGCTCCTAAAGGTGACAAAAGTAGGGTGGTCTGTTCCACCAGAAAAAATGGCTATGGTCTTAGCAAGGTAAGTCCACCCTTATGTTGGGTTCCGCAATGGCATTGCTCAAGTAGACACTTCAGACCATCCAAACCCTGATTATGGACATAGTGACAACCACTGGACCCATATTTAACACAATTCCCTCTAAACAATAATCATTGCAGCACTTGGCAGCACCTGAAAGTTAACTTACTCTACCTGCTTCAACCCTACATACCTTCTTAATACAAAATCATGATGGGCTCCATCATGAGTCCATCTTCCTCTTGTAACCACTCCTAACTTAAGCCAGAGTAGCAGTTCCCACAGTATTTGTTGCCTAGAATATTCTACTGAGAAATACACCATTTTAATTTTATTGGCATATAAAATACATACAGTAGAGTATGTAAAGTGTACCTAAGTGTGTACAGTTCAGTGAATTCATGCATATGTATACACCCATGTGACTATTCTGCAGATCAGTATAAAACATTTTCATATTCCAGAAGGCTCTTCTGTTCTATTCTCCCTACTCAATACAGAGGTTACCACTATTCTGACTCTTATTACTAGAGTTTTCTTTTCTTTTCTTTTTTTTTGAGATGGAGTCTTGCTGTGTCACCCAGGTTGGAGTGCAGTGGCATGATCTCGGCTCATTCCAACCTCTGCCTCCCAGGGTCAAGTGATTCCCCTGCCTCACCCTCCCAAGTAGCTGGAATTACAGGCGCCTGCCACCACACTCAGCCGATTTTTGTATTTTTAGTACAGACGGGGTTTCACCATGCTGGCCAGGCTGGTCTTTTTTTTTTTTTTTTTTTTGAGACTGAGTCTGGCTCTGTCGCCCAGGCTGGAGTGCGGTGGCCGGATCTCAGCTCACTGCAAGCTCCGCCTCCCGGGTTCACGCCATTCTCCTGCCTCAGCCTCCCGAGTAGCTGGGACCACAGGCGCCCGCCACTTCGCCCGGCTAGTTTTTGTATTTTTTAGTAGAGACGGGGTTTCACCGTGTTAGCCAGGATGGTCTCGATCTCCTGACCTCGTGATCCGCCCGTCTCGGCCTCCCAAAGTGCTGGGATTACAGGCTTGAGCCACCGCGCCCGGCCGCCAGGCTGGTCTTGAACTCCTGACCTCGTAATCTGCCTGTCTTGGTCCCCCAAAGTGCTGGGATTACGGGCGTGAGTCACCACTCCAGGCTTCTTTTCTTTTCTTCTTCTTCTTTTTTTTTTGAGATGGAGTCTTTCTCTGTTGCCCAGGATGGAGTGCTGTGGTACAATCTCAGCTCACTGCAACCTCCGCCTCCCAGGTTCAAGTGATTATCCTGCCTCAGACTCCCAAGTAGGTGGGATTACAGGTGTGTATCACCACGCCCAGCTAATTTTTTGTATTTAGTAGAGAGGGGGTTTCACCATGTTGGTCAGGCTGGTCATCGAACTTCCAACTTGAGGTGATCTGCCTACCTTGGCCTCCCAAAGTGCTGGAATTACAATCATAAGCCACCATGCCTAGCCAGTTTTATTTTTATACTCTTGGTCTGGCTCATTTTGCTCAATTTATCTGAGAGATTCAGCTATGTTGTTGCATGTACAGTAGTTTGTTCTTTTCCATTACTGTGCAGCATTCCATTTTCTATGTACATCACAACTTATTTGTCCATTCTCTCTCTTTTTTTTTTTTTTTTTTTTTTTTGAGATGGAGTCTCTGTCGCTCAGGCTGGAATGCAGTGGTATGATCGTGGCTCACCGCAGCCTCTGCCTCCCAGGTTCCAGTGATTCTCCTGCCTCGGCCTCCCGGGTGGCTGGGATTACATGCACACACCACCACGCCCGGATAATTTTTGTATTTCAGTGGAGACGGGGTTTTGCCATGTTGGCCAGGCTGGTCTCAAACTCCTGACCTCAGGTGATCCACCCGCCTCGGCCTCCCAGAGTGCTGGGATTACAGGTGTGAGACACGGTGCCGGGCCTGTCCATTCTCCTTTTGATGGATATTTGAGTTGTCACCCACTTGAAGTTGCCATGAATAAGATTGCTATGAATACTCTTGAACATATTGTTTGGTGGACATATTCACTTCACTTGGGTGTATAACTACGAGTGGAATTACCAGGTTACTATGTACATGTGTTCAATTTTGGTAAATCTTGTAAGACACTTTTTCAAAGTAGCTGAACCAATGTACACTCCCACCAGCAATGTACAAGAGTTCTAGTTGCTCCATAATTTCACCAATAATTGGTATTAGTGTGGGTATATGGTGGTATACCATTGTGGTTTTAATTTGTATTTCTCCAATGTTTAGTGATCATTGAATTTGAGTTTCTCCAATTCTTTTTTTTTTTTTTTGAGAGAGTCTCATTCTCTTGTCCAGGCTGGAGTGCAGTGGTGTGATCTCTACTCACTATAACCTCTGTCTTCTGGATTCAAGTGATTCTCCTGCCTCAGCCTCCCGAGTAGCTGGGATTACAGGTGCTCACCACCATGCCCAGCTAAGTTTTGTATTTTTAGTAGAGCTGGGGTTCAGCCATGTTGGCCAGGCTGGTCTTGAACTCTTGACCTCAGGTGATCCACCCAGTTTGGCCTCCCAAAGTGTTGGGATTACAGGTGTGAGTCACTGCATCCGGCCGAGTTTATACAATATTATTGGCCACTTGGATATCTTCTTTTTTCTTTCTTTCTTTCTTTTTTTTTTTTTTTTTAAGAGTCTCACTCTCTCTCCCAGGCTGGAGTGCAGTGGCACATTCTCAGCTCACCACAACGTCTGCCTCCCGAGTTCAAGCGATTCTCCTGCCTCAGCCTCCCGAGTAGGTGGGATTACAGGTGCCCGCCACCACGCCGAGGTACTTTTTGGATTTTTAGTAGACAGGGGGTTTTACCATGTTGGCCAGGCTTGTTTCGAACTCCTAACCTCGTGATTCGCCCGCCTCAGCCTCCCAAAGTGCTGGGATTACAGGCGTGAGCCAGCGTGCCCAGCCCAGACTTAATTTTCTGTTGCCTGCTCTACAGCTCTTCCTGAAGATTTCCATTCTTCTCCTACTCACTTTCATTGATTCTTTCAGAGATATTTATTCTAAAGCCTTTCCTAGTCTAGGGACCAGGCTTGTGAGCAAGGTTATACTCTTGGGATTCCAGCCTCCAGCCATTTCATTCACTGTCATTCATTTGAGTTTTCCAAACTCAGGCCCTAGACATTGCAGAACACAGAAGGGTTATCCCTGTCAAGCTCTCCTCAAGTTGCATTTTCTTTTTTTTTTTTTGAGACAGAGTCTCGCTCTGTCGCCCAGGCTGGAGTGCAGTGGCCGGATCTCAGCTCACTGCAAGCTCCGCCTCCCGGGTTTATGCCATTCTCCTGCCTCAGGCTCCCGAGTAGCCGGGACTACAGGCGCCCGCCACCTCGCCCGGCTAGTTTTTTTTGTTTTTTTGTTTTTTGTTTTTTGTATTTTTAGTAGAGACCGGGTTTCACCGTGTTAGCCAGGATGGTCTCGATCTCCTGACCTCGTGATCCGCCTGTCTCGGCCTCCCAAAGTGCTGGGATTACAGGCTTGAGCCACCGCGCCCGGCCAAGTTGCATATTCTTAAGCAAAATAAATTACTGTTGTTCTACACCACTAAGTTTTGATAGTGATTTGTTATGCAGTAATGCATAAAGAGAACGGAGGGAATAAATAGAAGATTCACCTGGGGCTCATTACATTGTATGAGATAAAGTAAACATCCAAGCTAATTCTTTTCCACATAGTGACTCCAGTGTATTGGTACCTGTAAATGTCAGAATATCTTGTTCTTTTTTTTTTTTACAGCATTGAATATAATGATTAACATATAATAAGTTTTAAAAATGCTTGTTGAGCCGGGCGCAGAGGTTCACGCCTGTAATCCCAGCACTTTGGGACGCCAAGGCAGGCAGATCACGAGGTCAGGAGATCAAGACCATCCTGTCTAACACGGTGAAACTCCGCCTCTACTAAAAATACAAAAAATTAGCCGGGCGTGGTGGTGGGCGCCTGTAGTCCCAGCTACCCAGGAGGCTGAGGCAGGAGAATGGCGTGAACCCGGGAGGCGGAGCTTGCAGGGAGCGGAGATCGCACCACTGCACTCCAGCCTGGGCGACATAGAGAGACTCCATGTCAAAAAAAAAAAAAAAAAAAAGCCTGTTGAGGCTGGATGCAGTGACTCACGCCTATAATCCCAACACTTTGGGAGGCCAAGGAGGGCGGATCACTTGAGGTCAGGAGTTCAAGACCAGCCTGGCCAACATGGTGAAACTCCGTCTCTACTAAAAATAGAAAAAAAATTGCCTGTGGTGGTTGCAGGCGCCTGTAATCCCAGCTACCCAGGAGGCTGAGGCAGGAGAATTGCTTGAGCCCAGGAGGCGGAGGTTGCAGTGAGCCAAGATAGTGCAGCTACATTCCAACCTGGGAGACAAAGTGAGACTCTGTCTCAAAAAAAAAAAAAGGTAAAAATTAAAAAAATTTTTTTTAAATGCTTGTTGAAAGGAACTTTATATATTCACTGTGAAAATGTCATCTTTACTATAGTGATCCCTGTCAAGCAAGGATTATCTCTTCTATATTCATGTACTCCTTTATCGCATTGTAGTTTTATTGTTTTCTTTGAATAAATCTCTTTGCTTTTAAACCAAGTCAATTAAATTTTTATTACTATTGTGAAAAGCTGTTTATATTGCATTTTTGGTATATGAAAATAGAACAGAAAAATATGATGAATTTTTATCATATACTGTAAAATCTTGTTTCAATTTAAATTTTAAATACTTCCAGTTTTAGGCTGACATCTGTGATAATGGAATCAAAAGATAACATTAAGAAAATGAAAACACGCCAGGCGTGGTGGCTCACGCCTGTAATCCCAGCACTTTGGGAGGCCAAGGCAGGCAGATCACGAGGTCAGGAGATCGAGACCATCCTGGCTAACACGGTGAAACCCCGTCTCTACTAAAAATACAAAAAATTGGCTGGGCGTGGTGGCGGGCGCCTGTAGTCCCAGCTGCTGGGGAGGCTGAGGCAGGAGAATGGCATGAACCTGGGAGGTGGAGCTTGCCGTGAGCCAAGATCACACCACTGCACTCCAGCCTGGGTGACAGAGTGAGACTCCATCTCAAAAAAAAAAAAAAGAAAGAAAAGAAAAGAAAATGAAAACACAAGCCATCAATTGAGAGAAGTTATTTGCAAATCACGTATCTGATAAAGAACTTGTATCCAGACTATATAGAGCTCTTACAACTCAATAATAAGACAAACAATGCGCAATTTGAAAAATGGGCAAAAGACTTGAATAAACATTTCACCAAAAAAGACATGCAAATGGCTAATAAGCACATGAAAATATATTCAACATCATTAGTCACTAGGGATATGCAACTTTAAGCCACAATGAGATATCACTTCACACACACTAAAGTGGCTATAACTACAAAGAGAAAAGAACAAGTGTGGGTGAGAAAGTAGAGAAACTGGAACCCTCACACACTTGTGGCAGAAACGCAAAAATGGTAGAGCCACTTTGGAAAACAAGTCGTTTTTTGTTTTTTTTGAGACAGAGTCTCGCTCTGTTGCCCAGGCTGGAGTGCAGTGGCGTGATCTCAGCTCACTTCAACCTCCACCTCCTGGGGTCAAGTGATTCTCCTGCCCCAGCCTCTGGAGTAGCTGGGATTACAGGCGCCTGTCACCACACCCGGCTAATTTTTGTATTTTTAGTAGAGACGGGTTTCACCATGCTGGCCAGGCTGGTCTTGAACTCCTGACCTCGTAATCCGCCTGCCTTGGCCTCCCAAAGTATTGGGATTATGGGCGTGAGCCACTGCATCCGGCTTCTTTTCTTTTTTTTGAGACGGAGTCTCGCTCTGTCACCCAGGCTGGAGTGCAGTGATGCGATCTCAGCTCACTGCAACCTTTACCTCCTGGGTTCAATTGATTCTCCTGCCTCAGCCTCCCGAGCAGCTGGGATTATAGGCGTGTGCCACCACACCCAGCTAATTTTTGTGTTTTTAGTATAGACAGAGTTTTGCCATGTTGGCCAGGATGGTCCCGATCTCCTGACTTTGTGATCCACCTAGCTTGGCCTCCCAAAGTGCTGGGATTACAGGTGTGAGCCACCACGCCCAGCCAGATAGTGTTTTTAAAATATAAATTTGTCCTAAAACCCAGCCGTTCCATTTCTAGGAATGTACCCAACAAAAATAAAAACATAAATCCACACAAAAAAACATGCAATCAAATGTTCATAGCAGAATTCTTCACAATAGCTCAAAACTGGAAACAACCTAAATGTTCAGCTCCTGATGAATAAACAAAATGTGGACCGAGGTGGATGGATCACCTGAGGTCAGGAGTTCAAGAGCAGCCTGGCCAACATGGCAAAACTCCGTCTATACTAAAAACACAAAAATTAGGTGGGCGTGGTGGCACACGCCTATAATCCCAGTTACTCGGGAGGCTGAGGCAGGAGAATCAATTGAACCCAGGAGGTAGAGATTGCAGTGAGCCGAGGTCGCACCACTGCACTCTAGCCTGGGTGGCAGGGCAAGACTCCGTCTAAAAAAAAAAAAAAAAAAAAAAAAAAGTGGTATATCCATATAATGGAATACGATTTGGCAATAAAAATGAAGGTAATTCTAGTACATGCTTTGACATGGATGAACTTCAAAAACATTATGCTAAGTAACACATTATGCCAAGTGACAGAAGTCAGACACAACCATTATATATATATATATATATTTTTTTTTTTTTTTTTTT